>NC_053026.1:346998237-347298237 GCF_003073215.2 Triticum urartu
TTTGTCATCGGTATGTTACTTGCCCGAGATTCGATCGTCGGTATCCAATACCTAGTTCAATCTCGTTACCGGCAAGTCTCTTTACTCGTTCCGTAATACATCATCTCACAACTAACATATTAGTTGTAATGCTTGCAAGGCTTATGTGATGTGCATTACTGAGAGAGCCCAGAGATACCTCTCCGACAATCAGAGTGACAAATCCTAATCTCGAAATACGCCAACCCAACATGTACCTTTGGAGACACCTGTAGAGCATCTTTATAGTCACCCAGTTACGTTGTGACATTTGATAGCACACTAAGTGTTCCTATGGTATTCGGGAGTTGCATAATCTCATAGTCATAGGAACATGTATAAGTTATGGAGAAAGCAATAGCAATAAACAAAACAATCAAAGTGCTAAGCTAATGGATGGGTCAAGTCAATCACATCATTCTCTAATGATGTGATCCCGTTCATCAAATGACAACTCTTTTCCATGGCTAGGAAACTTAACCATCTTTGATTAACGAGCTAGTCATGTAGAGGCATACTAGTGACACTCATTTTGTCTATGTATTCACACATGTACTAAGTTTTCGGTTAATACAATTCTAGCATGAATAATAAACATTTATCATGGTATAAGGAAATATAAATAACAACTTTATTATTGCCTCTAGGGCATATTTCCTTCAGTCTCCCACTTGCACTAGAGTCAATAATCTAGATTACATTGTAATGATTCTAACACCCATGGAGTCTTGGTGCTGATCATGTTTTGCTCATGAGAGAGGCTTAGTCAACGGGTCTGCAACATTCAGATTCATATGTATCTTGCAAATCTCTATGTCTCCCTCCTTGACTTGATCGTCGGATGGAGTTGAAGCGTCTCTTGATGTGCTTGGTCCTTTTGTGAAATCTGGATTCCTTTGCCAAGGCAATTGCACCAGTATTGTCACAAAAGATTTTCATTGGACCCGATGCACTAGGTATGACACCTAGATCGGATATGAACTCCTTCATCTAGACTCCTTCGTTCGCTGCTTCCGAAGCAGCTATGTACTCCGCTTCACATGTAGATCCCGCTACGACGCTTTGTTTAGAACTGCACCAACTTACAGCCCCACCGTTTAATGTAAACACGTATCCGGTTTGCGATTTAGAATCGTCCGGATCAGTGTCAAAGCTTGCATCAACGTAACCATTTACGACGAGCTCTTTGTCACCTCCATATACGAGAAGCATATCCTTAGTCCTTTTCAGGTATTTCAGGATGTTCTTGACCCCTGTCCAGTGATCCATTCCTGGATTACTTTGGTACCTCCCTGCTAGACTTATAGCAAGGCACACATCAGGTCTGGTACACAACATTGCATACATGATAGATCCTATTGCTGATGCATAGGGAACATCTTTCATATTCTCTCTATCTTCTGCAGTGGTCGGGCATTGAGTCTTACTCAATTTCACACCTTGTAACACAGGCAAGAATCCTTTCTTTGCTTGATCCATTTTGAACTTCTTCAAAATTTTGTCAAGGTATGTTGTTTTTGAAAGTCCAATTAAGCGTTTTGATCTATCTCTATAGATCTTAATGCCTAATATGTAAGCAGCTTCACCGAGGTCTTTCATTGAAAAACTCTTATTCAAGTATCCTTTATGCTATCCAGAAATTCTATATCATTTCCAATTAATAATATGTCATCCACATATAATATCAGAAATGCCACAAAGCTCCCACTCACTTTCTTGTAAATACAGGCTTCTCCAAAAGTCTGTATAAAACCAAATGCTTTGATCACACTATCAAATCGTTTATTCCAACTCCGAGAGGCTTGCACCAGTCCATAAATGGATCGCTGGAGCTTGCACACTTTGTTAGCTCCCTTTGGATCGACAAAACCTTCTGGTTGCATCATATACAACTCTTCTTCCAGAAATCCATTCAGGAATGCAGTTTTGACATCCATCTGCCAAATTTCATAATCATAAAATGCGGCAATTGCTAACATGATTCGAACAGACTTAAGCATTGCTACGGGTGAGAAAGTCTCATCGTAGTCAATCCCTTGAACTTGCCGAAAACCTTTCGCGACAAGTCGAGCTTTGTAGACAGTAATATTACCGTCAGCGTCAGTCTTCTTCTTGAAGATCCATTTATTCTCAATTGCTTGCCGATCATCGGGCAAGTCAACCAAAGTCCATACTTTGTTCTCATACATGGATCCCATCTTAGATTTCATGGCTTCAAGCCACTTTGCGGAATCTGGGCTCACCATTGCTTCTTCATAGTTCGTAGGTTCATCATGATCTAGCATCATGACTTCCAGAACGGGATTACCGTACCACTCTGGCGCGGATCTTACTCTGGTTGATCTACGAGGTTCAGTAGTATCTTGTTCTGAAGTTTCATGATCATTATCATTAACTTCCTCACTAACTGGTGTAGGTGTCACGGGAACAGTTTTCTGTGATGTACTACTTTCCAATAAGGGAGCAGGTACAGTTACCTCGTCAAGTTCTACTTTCCTCCCACCCACTTCTTTCGAGAAAAACTCCTTCTCTAGAAAGTTTCCAAATTTAGCAACAAAAGTCTTGCCTTCGGATCTGTGGTAGAAGGTGTATCCAATAGTTTCCTTTGGATATCCTATGAAGACACATTTCTCCGATTTGGGTTCGAGCTTATCAGGTTGAAGCTTTTTCACATAAGCATCGCAGCCCCAAACTTTTAGAAACGACAACTTTGGTTTCTTGCCAAACCACAGTTCATAAGGTGTCGTCTCAACAGATTTTGATGGTGCCCTATTTAACGTGAATGCGCCCGTCTCTAGAGCGTATCCCCAAAACGATAGCGGTAAATCAGTAAGAGACATCATAGATCGCACCATATCTAGTAAAGTACGATTACGACGTTCGGACACACCATTACGCTGAGGTGTTCCGGGTGGCGTGAGTTGCGAAACTATTCCACAATTTTTCAAATGTACACCAAACTCGTAACTCAAATATTCTCCTCCATGATCAGATCGTAGAAACTTTATTTTCTTGTTACGATGATTTTCAACTTCACTCTGAAATTCCTTGAACTTTTCAAATGTTTCAGACTTATGTTTCATTAAGTAGGTATACCCATATATGCTTAAATCATCTGTGAAGGTGAGAAAATAACGATATACGCCACGAGCCTCAATATTCATCGGACCACATACATCTGTATGTATGATTTCCAACAAATCTGTTGCTCTCTCCATAGTACCGGAGAACGGTGTTTTGGTCATCTTGCCCATGAGGCACGGTTCTCAAGTACCAAGTGATTCATAATCAAGTGGTTCCAAAAGTCCAGCAGTATGGGGTTTCTTCATGCGCTTTACACCGATATGACCTAAACGGCAGTGCCACAAATAAGTTGCACTCTCATTATCAACTCTGCATCTTTTGGCTTCAACATTATGAATATGTGTGTTACTACTATCGAGATTCAACAAGAATAGACCACTCTTCAAGGGTGCATGACCATAAAAGATATTACTCATATAAATAGAACAACCATTATTCTCTGATTTAAATGAATAACCGTCTCGCATTAAACAAGATCCAGATATAATGTTCATTGCTCAACGCTGGCACCAAATAACAATTATTTAGGTCTAATATTAATCCCGAAGGTAGATGTAGAGGTAGCATGCCGACCGCGATCACATCGACTTTGGAACCGTTTCCCACATGCATCGTCACCTCGTCCTTAGCCCAATCTTCGCTAATCCGTAGTCCCTGTTTCGAGTTGCAAATATTAGCAACAGAACCAGTATCAAATACCCAGGTGCTACTGCGAGCTTGGTAAGGTACACATCAATAACATGTATATACATATACCTTTGTTCACCTTGCCGTCCTTCTTATCTGCCAAATACTTGGGGCAGTTCCGCTTCCAGTGACCAGTCTGCTTGCAGTAGAAGCACTCAGTTTCAGGCTTAGGTCCAGACTTGGGTTTCTTCTCTTGAGCAGCAACTTGCTTGTTGTTCTTCTTGAAGTTCCCCTTCTTCTTCCCTTTGCCCTTTTTCTTGAAACTAGTGGTCTTACTAACCACCAACACTTGATGCTCCTTCTTGATTTCTACCTCCGCGGCCTTTAGAATTGCGAAGAGCTCGGGAATAGTCTTTTCATCCCTTGCATATTATAGTTCATCACGAAGCTCTTGTAGCTTGGTGGCAGTGATTGGAGAATTCTGTCAATGACGCAATCATCTGGAAGATTAACTCCCATTTGAATCAAGTGATTATTATACCCAGACATTTTGAGTATATGCTGACAGAACTGCTCCTCCATCTTGCAGCACACTCTGTCTTGAGTGAAGGCGCTGCCTGCCACTGACCTCTACTGACACTCGTATCTGGCTCCCACTCCACAGTCCTTTGCGAGGCTACTCATCTTTGTCAACCGACGTACAATCTTGTGAGTACGGCAATTATCCTCACCTTCAACTTGCGGAGCCATTTCGGACTTTGCAGACTACCTCTTCTATAATCGTGGTGCACTCCTCGGACACACATCATCTCTCATGGACTGTCCCACTTGGACCGCTGGTCCAAGCTAACGGGCTTCGAGAGGCTCCGATTTCACTACAGGGCGGTTCACCAGTAAAGGCTCATGGCAGATGCTGTAATAATATCGAGGCTACCTGCGAGTTCACGACGACTATACTGCTTGGTCTGCCAGACTGTCACTTGGCCCTCTCCGTTCTCCCAGTTTCATGTACAACAGGCCGGCCTGGGGCTCGCTCGATTCCACCTGGCAGCGGCTGCGCCTATCTTCCGGGCGTCGCTACGGTGCTTCTCCAGCGCGACCGTAACTTCTTCCGCTGCTGTTGCAGGCATATGAGCTGATACATCCGGCTCTCCACAGCTTTAGTACGTCGCAAGCTATGTGGGTCAAGGTAATATGCCTTCACTGGGCTACCGCTACCATCATCTTTCAACTTTGCTTTCTCAAGGAACGCATTAAAATTCAACGGAACAACAGCATGAGCCATCTATCTACAATCAACATAAACAAGCAAGATACTAATCAGGTACTAAGTTTCATGATAATTTTAAGTTCAGTTAATCAAATTAATTAAAGAACTCCCACTTAGATAGACATCCCTCTAATCTTCTAAGTGATCACGTGATCCAAATCAACTAAACCATAACCGATCATCACGTGAGATGGAGTAGTTTTCAATGGTGAACATCGTTATGTTGACATATCTACTATATGATTCACGCTCGACCTTTCGGTCTCCGTGTTCCGAGGCCATATCTGCATATGCTAGGCTCGTCAAGTTTAACCTGAGTATTCTGCGTGTGCAAAACTGGCTTGCACCCGTTGTAATGGACGTAGAGCTTATCACACCCGATCATCACGTGGTGTCTGGGCACGACGAACTTTGGCAACGGTGCATACTCAGGGAGAACACTTCTTGATAATTTAGTGAGAGATCATCTTTATAATGCTACCGTCAATCAAAGCAAGATAAGATGCATAAAAGATAAACATCACATGCAATCAATATAAGTGATATGATATGGCCATCATCATCTTGTGCTTGTGATCTCCATCTCCGAAGCACCGTCTGTGATCACCATCGTCACCGGCGTGACACCTTGATCTCCATCGTAGCATCGTTGTCGTCTCGCCAAGCTTTGTGCTTCTACGACTATCGCTACCGCTTAGTGATAAAGTAAAGCATTACATCGCGATTTCATTGCATACAATAAAGCGACAACCATAAGGCTCCTGCCAGTTGCCGATAACTCGGTTACAAAACATGATCATCTCATACAATAAAATTCAGCATCATGTCTTGACCATATCACATCACAACATGCCCTGCAAAAACAAGTTAGACGTCCTCTACTTTGTTGTTGCAAGTTTTACGTGGCTGCTACGGGCTTAAGCAAGAACCAATCTCACCTACGCATCAAAACCACAACGATAGTTTGTCAAATAGACTCCGTTTTAACCTTCGCAAGGACCGGGCGTAGCCATACTTGGTTCAACTAAAGTTGGAGAGACAGTCGCCCGCAAGCCACCTGTGTGCAAAGCACGTCGGGGGAACCGGTCTCGCGTAAGCGTACGCGTAATGTTGGTCCGGGTCGTCTCGTCCAACAATGCCGCCGAACCAAAGTATGACATGCTGGTAGGCAGTATGACTTATATCGCCCACAACTCACTTGTGTTCTACTCGTGCATATAACATCAACATAAATAACCTAGGCTCGGAGCCACTGTTGGGTTTCGTAGTAATTTCAAAAAATTTCCTACGCACACGCAAGATCATGTGATGCATAGCAACGAGAGGGGAGAGTGTTGTCTACGTACCCCACGCAGACCGACTGCGGAAGCGTTGACGAACGTAGAGGAAGTAGTCGTACGTCTTCACGATCCAACCGATCAAGCACCGAAACTACGGCACCTCCGAGTTCGAGCACACGTTCAGCTCGATGACGATCCCCGGACTCCGATCCAGCAAAGTGTCGGGGAAGAGTTCCGTCAGCACGACGGCGTGGTGACGATCTTGATGCACTACAGCAGCAGGGCTTCGCCTAAACTCCGCTACAGTATTATCGAGGACTATGGTGGCTGGGGGCGCCGCACACGGCTAAGGAATAGATCACGTGGATCAACTTGTGTGTTCTTTGGGGTGCCCTGCCTCTGTATATAAAGGACTAGAGGGGGGAGGCTGGCCGGCCAAGGGAGGGCGCGCCAGGAGAGTCCTACTCCCTCTGGGAGTAGGATTCCCCCCCAATCCTAGTTGGAATAGGATTCCTTGAGGGGGGAAAGAGAGAGAGGGGGCCGGCCACCTCTCCTAGTCCTAATAGGACTAGGGGAAGGGGGGAGGCGCACAGCCACCTTGGGCTGCCCCTTTCTCCTTTCCACTAAAGCCCACTAAGGCCCATATAGCTCCCGGGGGGGTTCCGGTAACCTCCCGGTACTCCGGTAAAATCCCGATTTCACCCGGAACACTTCCGGATATGTCCAAATACATAGGCTTCCAATATATCAATCTTTATGTCTCGACCATTTCGAGACTCCTCGTCATGTCCGTGATCACATCCGGGACTCCGAACAACCTTCGGTACATCAAAATTGCATAAACTCATAATATACTGTCATCGTAACGTTAAGCGTGCGGACCCTACGCGGTTCGAGAACAATGTAGACATGACCGAGACGTCTCCGGTCAATAACCAATAGCGGGACCTGGAGCTATTGGGCTCCTACATATTCTAGCGAAGACTCTTTGATCGGTCTCTCAGTACCGCATTAAGATCTCACATACGCTTCCTCTGGGACATTGCTCTATAGTATGTTTCTTCCCGAGAATTCCTAAGGTCGATTTCGGTGATCGCAAGAGGCGGTATTCACCATAATCTCGCTTACCGGCCATCGTCGGAGATACTCGTTGCGCCGTATACTCCTCTATAGCGCCTCTCACAACTAACATTATTAGTTGTTGAGCACGGTGCTCATGCGCTCAAGGCTCTCTGAGAATGGTGCCATCTTACTTGAGATTGAGCCCAGAGCACAGAAGGCAGGGCACCCCAAGAATCTCCAACCTAATCAGGAGTGTACAATCGCTATACTCAGAAACTGGTAATCTACGCCAACCTCCCTAACATTGATTTCGTGGAGATGACACCGGCTGTAGCTACCTCCTCTTAAGTATCACAACCATAAGGCACGTTCCGATGAGCAGTATGGCTAGTAGCGAACGTTTCAAAGTGTCTGCCTCCAGGCTCAACTGCATGGCGGAGGTGAGTTGGCATGCTAATCAATCGTATAGTTTACGTACACGAAAATCGTACGTTGAATAGGCTAGAACTGAGAGAAGCAATGAGACTACCTCTCACTCAAACGCCAACCTTCGGGTGCTTGAAGCTATGTGAAGGGATCAGTCAGATTCCGGGGAATGTACATGCTCGATCTTGAACAAGCTTAGTGCTATGTGACCGACTCTGCAGTGTGACTCGTACAATATAACGATACACTCTTGGATCTCGGTATTCAGAGAGTACGACTATGAACGATCGATACGACTATCTGATCCTTACACGATGAAATGTGTCGCGATCAAAGCTACGTTACGGCGCAGTGACACGTGTCTATGTGGGACACAGTCATGAAAGCACTGCCTCTTGCTTCTGCGTATGCTATGCTATCAAATCGATCTTGGATCAGTGTATGCTGATGTAGGAATTCCGGTGTTAATACAATTCTAGCATGAATAATAAACATTTATCATGGTATAAGGAAATAAATAACAACTTTATTATTGCCTCTAGGACATATTCCCTTCAGCATGAGATGAACACGTATGCAAATGAGATGCACATGATGACATGATATGAAATGCATGACACGCAAACAAATGACAAGGCAACAACAGCGAATAACTAGAGGACACCTGGCGCAACGGTCTCAGGGCGTTACATATATTGGCCCCCCTTCAATCACGTATGTATCAATTTCTATGGTAGGAAGAAGTTTCTTTCCCTCTCGCCCCCCCCCCCAATACATAGTCCTATCAACATACAACTAACTCTATGGTGTGATCCACGCACACACTCATATGATGGGCGCCAAAGGACCACAAGCAATTTAAACCAATCATAGCAATTCACTAATTAACTCATAGGACAACAAAATTTTATTCAACGCAATAATGATGATGACACAAATCATCGTGTAATAATTCATAGCACCAAAACACCATGTTCAACTAGGGGGTTATAGCGGGTTGCGGGAGAGTGGACCACTGAAAAGAGATGAGAAAGGTGATGAAGATGGCAACGTTGGTGAAGATGGTCGCCATTGCGATGGTTCCCTCGGCGCACTCCGGCGCCACCGGGAGAGAGAGGGGAGGGGAGAGTCTCCCCCTCCGGCTTGCTCCACCATGCCCCCCATAGATGGGGAGAGGTTCTCCCATCTGGTTCTTGGCCTCCATGGCACCCAGAGGGGAGAGAGCTGATATGTTTCCAACGTATCTATAATTTTTGATTGTTCCATGCTATTGTATTATCTATATTGGATGTTTTATATGCATTTATATGCTATTTTTATATCATTTTTTGGGACTAACCTATTAACCTAGTGCCTAGTGACAGTTGTTGTTTTTTCCCTTGTTTTTGAATTTTACAGAAAATCAATACCAAACGGAGTCCAAACGGAACGAAACATTACGATGATTTTTCTTGGACAACAAGACACCCACGAGACTTGGGGAGGAGGCCAGAAAACCCACAAGGGGGCCACAAGCCTTGGGAGCACGCCCCGGGGGGCTTGTGGGGCCCCCCGTAGTTGTCCTAACCCTAACTCCAACACTATAAATTCCCAAATATCCCCCCTACACTAGAGGGCACACCAAAAATATTTTTCCACCGCCGCAAGCTTCTGTTCTCGTGAGATCCCATCTTGGGCCTTTTCCGGCACTCCGCCGAAGGAGGATTCGATCACGGAGGGCCTCTACACCAACCTTGTTGCCCTTCTGATGATGTGTGAGTAGTTTACCATAGACCTATGGGTCCATAGCTAGAAGCTAGATGGCCTCTTCCCTCTCTTTGATCTTCAATACAATGTTCTCCTAGATGTAATCTTCCTTTGCGATGCATTTGTTGAGATCTGATGAATTGTGGATTTATGATCAGATTATCTATGAATATCATTTGAGTCTTCTCTGAACTCTTTTATGCATGATTAAGATAGCTTTGTATTTCTCTCCGATCTATCGAGTTGGTTTGGCCAACAAAATTGGTTTTTCTTTCAATGGGAGATGTGCTTTGTGATGGGTTCAATCTTGCGGTGTCCTCACTGAGTGACAGGGGTAGCGAGGCACGTATTGTATTCTTGCCATTAGGGATAAAAATATGGGATTTTTACCATATTGATTGGATCTATCCCTCTACATCATTTCATCTTGCTTAAGGTGTTACTCTATTTTTATGAACTTAATACTCTAGATGTAGGCAAGAGTCGGTCGATGTGCGAAGTAATAGTAATAGATGCAGAATTGTTTCAGTCTACTTGTCACGACGTGATGCCTATATTCTGGTGGGGAACGTTGCATGGGAAACAAAAATTTCCTATGCTCACCAAGATCAATCTAGGAGATGCACATCTACGAGAGGAGAGATTGGATCTATATACCCTTATAGATCGCTAAACGGAAGTGTTAAGAAATGTGGTTGATGTAGTCGAACGTCTTTGTGATCCAATCACGATCCGTCCACGAACTCCCGATCAAGTGCAGAACGGACGGCACCTCCGAGTTTACCACCGTGCGGCTCGGCGGCGTCCTCTCCTTCTTGATCCAGCAAGCGAGAGAGAGGGGGTAGATGAGATCGGGACCAACACGACGGTATGGTGGTGGTGGCAGCGGAATTCCGGCAGGGCTTCGCCAAGCGCGTACCGGTGAAACGTGGGAGGAGTTGGGAGAGGTAATGGGCAAGGGTCGAAGGGTGCTGCGGATTACAGCTCCTGATTCAAGCAGTTTTTTTTTTCTAAATTATGAGTCTTGTTTGTGACATTCAATTCCAGAATGAACATTCAAAGGAAAAGTAGTATGGGACGCTGCTTGCTATTACTGACTGCGGCTGCCGACCGAAGAACTGAAGATCTTCAATCTATGTTTGAGTGCTCTTGCGAAAGAAAATAATTTTGAATGCAAAAATGACTTCAAAAATAGGATAGGATCGCGGATTCCATATATTTTTATAGAAAGAAAGATACTGGCTGCCCCCAACGCCTCCCCATCTTTACATAGACATGGAGGGGGCTGGTGGCTTGCCCTCCAAGGCCCTAGGGTCATTGGCCAAAGGGGGAGGAAGGACCCTGCCGTTCCTTCCCCATCGATCGCTAGCCCTCTTTTTAGGGATCCTGATCTTATCCCCTTGGGATATGATACTATTCCTTTTAAGGGAGGATCTTGGTGCGCCTAGACCAGGTTTGTAGGGACCTTCCCCACTACTCACATTCATGTGGGTCCCCCATGCAGTGGGCCCCACTCCGGAACCTTCTAGAACCTTCCCAGTATAATATAGAAAAAACTCGAACTTTTTCCGGAACCCGAGAACAACTTTTCATATATGAATCTTTACCTCCGGACTATTCTGGAGCTCCTCGTGATGTCCCGGATCCCATCCGGGACTCCGAACAACCTTCAGACTTTTCACCATGGCTCGGCCAGGGGGTGGTCGCGCCACTTGCCCTTGTGGGCCCCTCGAGCATTGTTTTGTGTTGATTCCTTCGCCCAAAAATCACATATATTCCATAAAAAATCATATTAAATCATGGGAGTATTTTGACCTTCCTAGATATTGATTTATGTAAAAAAACATGCAAAAAAACAAAAACTGTCACTGGGCACTGAATTAATAAGTTCGTCCATAAAAATAATATAGAAGTGCACCGAAAACATATACAATTGATGTAAATATACCATGAATACTTCATGGATTATAGATATGCTGGCAACGTATCAGTCGCCACTGCAGATCAGAGTGGTCATCCATTGTTGTCATAGACGTCGAGATGGGGAAGCTGAATCTAAGAAAAAACCCGGTCCTAACCGACATCTGCGACGATGTGGCTACCCCAACACAACCATGGAGCCTCTGAGCTCCACCGCATCGTTGTACGTCGGTGGAACCAAAGCACCCAACCACCACCGTCGTGCTGGTCCAGATCTGAACCACGCTGGCGGCAAGGACCATGTCCACGCGACTAGACGTTGAGGCCAGAATGCCAGACTCCGCCTAACCCAGGGACAAGCCATGGGAAGGAGGCCTAGCCAGGCGGAGGCGGCACGAGGCGCACATGAGCGGCGAGATCGAATCGAGAGAGGACCGTGGAGGAATAGAGATGTGTGCTTGAGAGCTCCTGCCGTCCCCGGCCACTGCGAGGGGCTTTGCCCTGGTGGCCCCGGTCAATGGCGATGAGGGGGAGAGGAGGCGGAGGAAGGCTAGAACGACGACGGTGGTTTTGCCTCTTTAGTCGCTCGTGGGACGACACGGTGGCCTTTAGTGAGTTGAGTTGGGCGTCGGCGGCTGCAAGAGGGCAAATGTATTCATTACTTAATAGAAATTGAATAGTTACTCCTATAAAGGATGTTGGAGTACCTGCCTCCTAGGGGGCTTCGCGGGTGAGAGTGCCCTCCGCACCGTCCATTTCTCGGTGGTAAGTCGTGGGGGGCTCTCGAGGGCTCGCATGGGTATCTAAAGGTAATTTCATTCATGACCGAGGAGACTTGTGAAGACCCCAATAGACAGCGAATGTTTGCTGTGATGCATCACAATTGCGAACGCTTTTTATGGCAAATTATTCGAAAACACGTACTCCCTTAATTTTTATATACAAGGCCACAAACTCAAATTACAGGTATCAATGTAGAATTTAATGTCTGTTTTGCAAGTCAGCTTTTCTTTTTGTTTATTTGAGATCATTAATACGCCCCATGCATGCAAAGAAACTGAGACTGGGCACAATGAGGAGTAACTTAGACATGCATTTGTTACTAGTCCATGTTACTACCTCTACAGTGGAGAGTAACATATGTGCAGTGTCATGCAACACTTGATTTATTAAGTTATAGACTCATCTTGTCTTGATATGTGTGATGTTACTAGCTATGTATAACTCTATTTCTTCATTAATTACTTGCAACATCATCTATTTTGTCTAGATATATGTGATGTGACCACCTATGTCACTCCCACTGTGGGTAGTCTGAGTGGAGGAAGTAGCTAACTATCATTTTATTGCTTAAACAGATTGTTAACATGAGAAAATATCATTAATTTTACCTCGATTGTTGTTAATGACCTTATATAGATGTAAAACGTATATTTCATAGTGGCCTTGTATAAGTAAATAGAGGGAGTATCAAAAAGATTCAAAAACACGTGGCAAATTCTGGCAAAACGAAGAATTTTCTAAAAAATTGTCGTGTTTGCTTGAAGGAATTGCCATACTCGCAACACATAAATTGCCGCGAGAAACATTCGTTTTGCCATGCACCCGAGTGAACGTTCGCTCAATAACATAACCATTTTCGTTTTTGCCCAACCACTTCCGATACGACGACGAGGGACGAGTGCACGCAAACAGGTGGCCAGCCGGCGGGGCCCGGTCCCGCGTACAAATCGTTTACAACCGCCGGAAGAGGGAATATGCACCGAATATGCATAACCAACACGGACGCAAAACCTGTCGCTCCTTTCCTTTCTTCCCGAAGTCTCTTCTTCTCGATCGCCAGCCCACAACCGACACCCAAGGCCAAAACCCGACGAGATCCTCTTCTCCATCCACCTCCACTCCATCCACGGAGAGCAAGGCAGGCGATCGCGCCACGACCGTCGATCCCCCCGTCCGTCGAGGTATGAGACAGGAGGCCGCCAGCCTGGTGGTCACCCGCGACGAACACCAGCCGCGCCACCACAACCGCCCGCCGCCTCCCGAGGAGGAGGAGGACACGGGCGCCGTGGCCCCGCCGTCCTGCGCGACGATCCTGCTGCGGCGGGAGGGCGGCGAGGCCGAGGCGGGGGAAGGCGAGGAGCCGCTGCAGCTGGTCCCGCCGCTCAACTTCGCCATGGTGGACCACGGCGTGTACCGCTCCGGGTTCCCGGACGCCTCCAACCTGCCGTTCCTCGAGAACCTTCGCCTCCGCTCCGTCCTGTTAGTAGTAGTAGTACACGGCCACGTGCACACCTACGTTCTTCTTCGAGGTGGTGGTGACGTGGTTCTGATTCGTTTTGATTTCTCCAGGTGCCTCTGCCCGGAGCCGTACCCGGAGGCCAACCAGGAGTTCCTCCGTGCCCACGGGATCAGGCTGTTCCAACTCGGAATCGACGGCTCCAAGGTTAATGCAAATCCCTTCTCCTTATGGGCATGGGCATCCTTGGCTAAACCTCCTCGAAGGTTTGCCCTTTGAGAATTGCTATATCATGCTTATTCTTGATCCGAAGAAATAAAAGTGAAATGGTAGGCAAGTAAGAAAAGAGGGGGGATAACATGGGCTATCAACTCTGACTAGCTAAAGTTCATCCAAGCTTTGCCCCTTGGTCTTCTCTTTTTCTCACTTGCATATGCCTTCTTGCTTGTCCCAAGAAATAAAATCAAAACGGTAAGTGAGTAAGGAAAGATGGGATCAAACATGTCTATTGACTCCGTTTCATAATTCTTGTCATGGTTTTAAACTAAAACCACGGCGGGAATTATGGAACGGAGGGAGTAGTTATTATGATTTTGTGATTAGTCATAGATTCTTCGTTAATATTTGTCCACACGGTAGTGATGGTTGCAATGGTTCTATCTTCTCGAATCTTCTCCATAGTACTTGTGTGCCTGCCGGCACATCATATGCCTTCCGTGGGATTGTGAAGTGGAGTTGCCTTGTCCAAGTTGAGCTTCTCCATAGATGCTTTAGCTGAAAGCGCCTCTCTACCAAATTATATATCGGATGAAGCTTCAATATTTTTTGTAATTAGACAGATGACTTGTATTTCTGACCTGATGGAATAGCTGGATATCTGGTTTAAATGTCCACTGTCGAGTACTTGTTGGCTTAATGAAGGTCGGATTTAGGGGGCTAAATTTATATGATATGTTATTGTAGTAGCACACTATGTGCCAAGTACTGTTCTTTTTACCCCTCTATTGTATATTCCTAAATTTTAGCTGATATAAAAAAAATTGAATACCTTGGAGCACTGTTGAGGAAATCGTTAACCGGTAGTTGCTCGATAGGCTGGCGAGCAGGGGATTAATAGGCTAATCGGCAAGTTAATCGGTCTATTAATCGGCTGATTTATCAGTTTATCGACTACACGGTGACCTTACAAGTAGGGATTAATCGGCCATTTAACTGGTTAATAGGCTAAATTCTTGAACAGGACCTTGGAGCAATAACATTATTAGTTGGCCATGTATAAAACACTACAAATGCTAGAAGAATATAGAAGTGTTGAATTTGAGAAACTTGTTGGAATTCAGATTTGAGTGGTCAATTTGGCAAGAGGACACACAAATAACACTTGAAATCCACCTCATGGTGTTGGACCCTAACACACAGATTCAGATCGTTTGAACGGCAAAAAAAAAAGAGTCTATGACCCTAAAATGCTATGATCTTGTTTCTAACTAGATATTGCTCTTTTATTACGAGCTGATGACAACCATCTGAAACCTTGGCTGTTATGTTACTCAGTTGTTGTAGTCCTTAGGCATTTTGTGTTATACTTCTTTGGGTTGCATTTTTTGTAATGATACACAATTTATGCTTAGAATTCAGGTATGGTACTTCTCAAAAGGTATTTTTATCTTCCTTGTCTTTTTGCATGGAGTATTTTTATTTTCCTAATTAACCAAACGACTTGTGTATGTCGTCAAAACATCTTGAAGGTACAGCAAGGTAGGTTTTTGCTCCAACTGAATGAGTAAACTGGTAAAAGACCTTCCTTTCCACCGGAGCAGAAATATTATTGTCATTTATAGTTTCTCGATATGTTTAATGATTTTATTTTGTCACCACCAGTAGAAAATCAATAAACACTTGTATACAAGCATATGGTTCATATCGAGAAACTATAAATATGAGATATGAACCATATGCTTGTATATGAGTGTCTTTTTATTCAGTGGAGCTTTTTTTTCTTCCTTTATTCAGTGGAGCTTTCAAATTTAAGGGAATAACTTGAGGTGTGTCTTTTTATCGAGCCAACGAGGCCACACTCTTTATCATTTAGAAGTATTAGCGTTGCAATCCCATGAAGTGGGTTAAGGCACATGAAAGGTGAACATGTGGCACAGAAAAACGGAATCGGATTCTTTTATCTGGATTGGGTTGTTTATTTTGCACTTTGGCGATGCACCTTGAAAATATTGCGCGATTGATCACTAGAGAAAGTTCAGATCAGACTGGTATTTAACAATTCACCTTATAAGAATGAAATGGCATACACACTCTTTACTAACTGATAACTTAGACCAGAGAAGAGAACCAGAATCTAGCTTCTAAAAGGTACTCCCTTGTAAAGAAATATGAGAGTGTTTAGATCACTAAAGTAGTGATCTAAATGCTCTTATATTTCTTTACGGAGGGAGTAACTTGCTAGATGGCATGTACTGTATAAGAAAGCAGCTTGAAGTTGGTCATTTTCTTCCTTTTGTCGTAGTTCTATCATTTATCTTCATTTTTTCTCTTGTTACCAAAGATTTGGCACAAAGTGGCATTTTTCATTTTCAGAAGCTTACTGAAAATGGATGTTGCTTTCAGGAACCCTTTGTGAGCATTCCCGAAGACAGAATCCGCGAGGCTCTGAAAGTTATTCTAGGTACTGGAATGTTCTACAGAATCCTTTTTTATGAGTCATTTCTTCCTCTGACTGCATATCAAATTCTCATTTGTAGACACAAGAAACCACCCGGTGCTTATTCACTGCAAGCGTGGAAAGGTAAAAATAGCATTGCTGTTTGTTTGGCCTGTCGAAATTTCTATAGCATCTGAATTTTGTATTGCAAACATAAAATATGTGCAGCATCGAACTGGCTGCGTTGTTGGATGCTTGAGGAAACTGCAGCGCTGGTGTCTAACATCAGTATTCGACGAATACCAGCGTTTTGCTGCTGCGAAAGCAAGAGTTTCTGATCTAAGGTTTATTGAGCTATTCGACGTCTCAAGCTTAAAGCATTTACCTGCGTCTTTCTCATGTTGAGCAAGAAGCATACAGTACATGGCAGCCTCTGGGGGCCCAGATTGGCATTTCTTTCCCGTATCTAGTAACATGGCCGATAAGAAATAACTGTTAATACTACTTTTGATTCTGTTTTTGGCTCACAAATCATGAAGTTGACCCTGACAAGTTAAACATTGTAAATCATTTTTGAAGCTAGGGTAGATATTAGATAGGCCGCATGAGTTATATTCTCACCGTTGCTGCATTTATCATATGTTTGCTGGCATTATGTAAGCATGTAATAATAGTCTGTAATTATTGTTATGTTGTATACTAAATAAAACTCAGTCTGGCAAGCAAACCTTGTGTTATATTTGGTATTGTCAATTGGATCTGTCCAGTTTTTGGCACTTCTGCTGTTGTGGCAAAGCTTTTGTAGATAATACTGCTCAAAAGATGCAACTGATGCCAGCAACTTCTTGCGAAAATGCATGTCCAAATCATGTAGGCTGGGATAGCTCCTGCTTACATAGAGATAGCAATGCGAGACTAAAGGGTATGCTCCTTGTTTTAAAAATGAAGAGCTTTTGATGAATCCAATTCCTAGCAATTGAACTAAGGGACGAGCTCACGTGATTCCTGTGAAAACGGCATCATGCAAAGTTTCCTTCAAGTCTTAAGAGTGGAGATCCATGTGATGATGTGAAGCATCCAAACATATTTCTTTAATCAACACATCCAAAAGGTGGTAAGTGAGATTTGCCCACTCAATGGAGAGGGCATCGAGATTTGAGAGCAAAATGCAGTCATGAGAGAGGCTGGTAATTGATCACGAGACTCTCACAGAAATCAGGCAAGTAACAGACACCAGACAACACTCAATACTAACATCACAAGCAACATCAGGCAATCAAAACAAAAACAAAAATCAACATCAGTACCAAGAATATACTCCCCAACAGCACCAAAACCCCACAGAAACAGCAGCTTAGTTATTCAGTGAGACACTGGGCAAGGTAATATCTGGCAGATGTGTCTTGGGGCAGATAAAAACACTTGCTTCATTCCAAATCAACACACATACAATTACTTCACAAATCAGGAGAGAGAGAGAGAGAGAGAGAGAGAGGTTAAAATAGGAACAGACAAAAAAGGGGCAAACATAAAAGCTGAAGGATACATCCTAAAATGCCGCATCCATGCTTCTATCTTGTCAATATACTAGATAAATAAATAGCAGCTACCGTGCACCTTTTGGCTTCAAAGAAACTGAGAACTCCTCTGGTCCCTTTCTTGCTCGGTGTTCTTGTACGATGCCTCCTAATTAAATACTTAAGCTTTCTTCTATAATTCGAAGCTCTCCACATTTGGGTTCTCTTCAACTACAAGTTCGGAAGCATAAAATGAGTCGTAAGTACTGGTTCATAGAACTAAATTAAAGGAAAGCATGAGATATAAAACGAAGGCATTTTCATTGTATGCTAGCCACAACATTCAAGCTGAAATGTGATACACTACAGGTAATAAAGTGTCACAGCATATAAAATGCAGGAATATAATAATTGCCTGGATGAACTGAGCTAATAATTCAATTACTTCTGACAAAATTATAGGCTGTAAAGTTACTAACAAAGACACAAACTCTCAGTTCAGTACAGGAGTAACTGAACAGATGCATCCAACTGGAAACAGATTGACAGAACAGTCGTACTACAAAACATTGTGATTTGCCAACGGAGTTCCAAGTTACAGTCTGCATTAACATTTAACAAACTGTTACTGTTAAGGCTTTATGTGCCTTATGGCCCCTTATATTTAAGCCAATGTTTTGCATGCTCAAATGTATGTTTCACCTCACATAACATGCAGATGATTACACTATTGATGAGCCTTTTTAGTATATGAGAATCAAATGGAGTAAGACAGCAGTCAAAACGACCTGAAAATTGTCGACAACAAAAATATGCACATCACAGTATATTAAGTTGCATACTGTATTGGAAAAAGGCTTTAGTGGGTAAGTTTATAAGTTATTATTGGGTGGTGGTCAAGAAGACCCGGAGAGAAAACATGTAAGCATAACTAACATTCAGTCCATCATGCTTTCAGTTGATAGACTGGGAAAGAGCGAGATACAAGGGGAAAAAGGAGTATTTTTCATGATATTGGCTGTATTCTCTTCCCAATGAAGGGCATGCCTCAACTATCCATGCTTCAGAACATCTAGTCCTCAGTGAAAATTTATCTTTGACAATTATTTCAAGAAAAACTACAGTTCACAATATGTTAGACTAGAGTAATCATGATGTTAGTTTGTGAAGGCTGTGAAAGGCCCACCTAGATGCATGACTGCAATTTCTGAGGCTCCACAATCGACATGCTTTTAGTTCAATTTTGACTTAAGATAGAAGTTGACATTGCAACACAAAACTTTTCCGCATCTATAACTATCATGGGTGCACATATTAAAATTTCAGTTAAAACGACTGCCCTATACTTTGACCTATTTTGCATTTTTTTTTACTTTCCTCTTCCGTCTCACTAATCTCCTTCCCTCCCTCAATGCACTTCTCTTTACCTATTTGATGTTTCCACTGTCCAAAGGCACATAGAGTATATGCATCCTTGTTAATTTCCACTATCTCTACCTGAGATGCTGCTTATCAGCTACAGTGAATCAGTGAATGTGCCCTGTCCTACAATGAGTATGAACCAACACTCTGGCCAAACTCCTCATCATTGTTTTTAAAGCGTCCTGCCTTGGACGCTTAGGCGATAAGGCGCCCTGCTGGGGCGGGTGGTGCTCGATTCAGGTTGCCTTACCGCCTTAAAAACATTGCTCCTCATGGAATGGCCATGTCACCGGCTCACCGCCCACATCCAGCAATGAAGGGCAACAGCAGTACAAACCATGTGAGCATTTAGTTTCCAAACCTAAGCAATTATAATATCACCAAACAGTTGTTAGCCTACACAGTATGAGCATTGTAGCCCAATGCTCCTGTGCACAACTAGACCATCCCACCAACCTCTGAGAATCCCAGGGTATTGGCTCCACGTACCAGACTATAAAACAGGGAACTTTCCTGAAGCTTCGACTCACGTTTGCAGCATGTAGTCAGTGAACAGCTTAGCTAAAACTATTGATCTAATGTTCATTTTAACTGATATTTGCTCAGTGATAGACAAAGAAAACAAATTAGAAGCATCACGAAAAAGGGAGATGAAGGTAAATATCAACCTTACCCCAATGCAGCAGATGGACTAGTTGTTCCACCCTCTGGAAAGTAAGCTTTTGAATCGGCTGCTGGATATCCTTTGCAAAGCCTTCTTTGCACAAGGCACCTCAGCATCAGCCAGCTTCTGTAGATGCTGACAAGCACCAGCATCTGCAAGACGCCGTCGTGTTCCATTCCCACCACCCATAGCAAGTGCTAGCAGTACTGAGACTGGGTGCTTTTTGTCAATCTCCTCATTCCGGGGGTTAAGCATCTGCACCAACCTTGTCAGATTCTTCTCATCCCTGACCAACTCCTTTCGATTGGATTTCAAGGTCATCAAAGCAAGTAGTGCACGGCCAGCTGACTCCTGTACGGATGCAGGCTTGGCTACCTCCATCATCTTAACCAGCGTGCCAACACATGGTGCCATGCACCGCTTGGTGTCATCACTCACGCCAGGTGCAAGGTCGGCAATCATATCTGCAGCCATCTGCTGCAACAGGATGCTACCACCACGGCGCATAAGGTCTGTTAGTTGTGCAAAGAACAGCGGGGATGAACATAGGATCCTGGCGGCCGAAGGGACTACTGCGAGCACGTGGATAGCTCGTAGGACAGAATTCTGAAGATCGAGATCGGTGGTGATGTGCAGAGCCTGCAATAGTGGCGGTAATGCACCATCTTGTACAATCTGTTGCTGTGTCTCAAGGTCTCCCATGGACGCGATCGACCACAGGCAGATAACAGCATTCTTCTGTGTGTCAGTGGTGCCACATGCAAGTAAATCAACCAGAACTGGCAACCCACCCTCCTCAACCAACGCTGAGCGCACATCGTCGATGGAGACCACATTCTTGATAGCTGCTACAGCGAGCGCCTGCACAGCCAATGAACCAGAGCCAGGACGGCACGCATTAATCAAGATGGAAACCCCTCCATATGCTGATACAGCCCACGCGCTGCCGGCATCGGCGGTCATGGCCTCAATGGCCACAACGGCACGCTCCCTTGTGGCCGGTGCCGAGGCGGAGTCAAGCACGCGCAACAGCGGGCCAAGGCCGCCCTCGTCGAACACCGCTTTCCGGGATGCACTGCAGGCAGTGGCAAGGAGGGCCACGACCGCTGCTGCGCGGTCCCTCAGCGCTGAGTGGGCCGATGCGTCGAGCATGCGGAGCAGCGCAGCCACATCGCCATCGGCGGCTACGATGTTTGCGGCCTCAGCAGCTGGGTCATTCCCCAGCAACTCCAGCAGCGAGGCGAGGGCCTTGAGCTTGAGGTCGAGGCCCCCGATCTGGAGCCGCGCAAAGGCGTCCCTGATGAAGAGCGACTTGTCGGAGCGGGATGCGGCCGCCGCGGGCACCTGCAGCACAATGGCGTTGGGGGAGGACGCCGACGAATCGACGGAGAGGATCCCCGAGCGAAGGAGCAGCGAGAGGTCGTGCAGGAGAAGCGTGAGCGAGGAAGCGGCGATGTCGAGGTCGCTCTGGAGGCGCAGGCGCCCGCCGGGGAGGGCCGGGTCCTGGCAGCGCGCGGACAATGCGTGGAGGGAGCGGAGGGGCGGGAGCAGCGAGGCCACCAGATCGGCGAAGAGCGGGTGGCCGGCGGCCGGGGCGGGCGCGGAGACGAGCGAGGACTGGAGCGCGAGCAGCGTGGCGTGCAGCGCGCGCCAGCGGGAGTGGAGCGCGTTGGCGGACGCCGCGGCCAGGAGGAGCGGCGGGAGCAGCGCGTGCAGGATCTGGGCGAGCGCGTCCGCGGCGGCCGGCGGCGGGGGCGAGGGGGAGGGCGGCGGCGTCATGGGCGGCGGCGGGCGACGGTGGAGGAGGGGGAGTGGAGCAGGAGAGGGAGGGGAAAGCGAGGGAAAGAGCGGCGGCAGCACATCACATGGAGTGGTGGGGCGCGGAACGGACGGACGCGATTTGCTTCCGCTGGAAGGAAAAGCTGTAAAGCGGAGGTTGGCTGGCAGCCGTTGCCGGGTGTCACGCGCGAGTCCCGCTTTATTCACACAAACAGGGAGGGCCCGCCGTACTCGCTTGGCAGCGGGGCGGTGAAACTGCCATTCCGGACACGCGGCGAGCTTTCGTGTTTTTTGCTGGTATACTTTCTTGCATCGTGTTGTTTCTCACCAGAAATGCAAGCATGGTGTTTCGTTGTCTCATCAGAAATGCAAGCACGGTGTTTGGTTGCATCTTTGGACGTGTTTGGTTACTTCGATTTTTGTCTGCATTGCATGTGTGTCTCGGTTAGGCTTGGTTCAGAAAAAACAGGTTAAAAATCAATATATGCACTTTGTTTGGTTGTATGCATATCCTCTATCTTGGGGTGAAACGAAAGTTGGTTGCTGGCTTGTTTACGCGAAAACACAAGACACGGTGTTTGGTTACATGCAACGCTTGTTGTCGAGTAACTTCCCCGTGAAGATGGTGCGGTTACCAATATGCTAGCAGGCGGAACAAATCAAAGACACAAAAAATAGATAGCATGGTACGACACTTAAACAAATAGTTTTCAACCAAACCAATACGACAGTCTTAAACTAAACCAACCAACATGCACAACAGAGAGCTCTCCTAGACGTTCACGGCGAAGGCGTCGTCGTGCTTCCCGCACTTGGTCACCACTTCTATGTCGTCGTCGTTGAAGACGATCGCCTTCTGGGTGTCAGGGGTCAGCAACTTGAAGGTGACTATGTAGCAGATCTTGATCTGGTGGACAGCAGCGAAGGGGGGCAACCCGTATCGAGGATGACCCTTTCGTTCATCAACCGAACCGTCACCCTCCATGCGCAATCGGTGTTCGTCTTTAGCTTGAACTCCCGAGGCACGGCCTGGAACTGCTTCGTGAAGTCTAGAGGCATAGGCAAACACTCCAGCTTCGGGGCAAGGATCACCTTGCAGAAGTGAGTTGGTCCTGCCTCCTCATGGTAGTGGTTGTAGTTCCCCCGCTTGCCGCTGGGGGGCTCCTCCAGCACTACCTCGTCGTCCAAGGGCGACACCACTTCCTTGCCCTTCTCCAAGACCAGCACCGCCTCCTTGTGTTGCAATTATGCCCTAGAGGTAATAATATTGTATTATTTATTTTCATGTTTATAATTAAGAGTATATATTCCATGCTATAATTGCTACGAATATGGAATATGTGATTCAGAGGAAACCCATAAGCACATGTCGAATGATAAACGGTAAAACCTGATTCCTAGTCTTGCCTCTAGGACTAGCTCAAGTTTTGTATGTTGATCATGTTTTCCGGATCCTGGATATTTTGTTAAGTGTAACAATAATTCCAAAAGAACATTGAGAGGATGATGTTAGAAGAATGATCATATTGAATTGACCCAACTTGTTTGTTATACTTTGAGATAATAATCGTCACGAGTCTATTGATATAACAAGAAGAATTAACATATGCTTTAGTTTCTTAGACAATGAGAGTATAATAGTCATTTCATACCAAATGATGGACTTTGGAGTTGCTCAAACGCCATCTATAACACGGTGATCATAACGACAACTTTCAGGTTTATCAGAAAGTATGACAAGGGGCTAGATAGCTCAAGAGTGAGATTTGCTCCTCTCACGATGAGGAGATATTCTTAGGGCCCTCTCGGTATGATGGCATCCATCATCATCTGGCCAGACATAGGTGACTATGTCACAGGGATGCCGAAACATGTCAACGAGAAAGAAGAAGAAAACCGATAACGAGAAGACCGGTATAATGAGCATGAGAATGACTCAAGAGGATACGGATAAATCTCACCTTGGGTTTTTGTAAAGTATCGTGAAGCAAAGGGAATAACATATGATAACCAAAGGTTCACTCGAATATCATTCGTGTATTCATAGGGATCAATATGGATGTCCGTCGTTCCGCTGTTGATCATTGAACGAAAGGGAGTTCGTTCATGTCTATGTTTTACCAAACCTACATGATCACAAGCTCAAGGGAATCACGATATGTTGAGTGCTAGTGGAGTAAGAGTTATGAGCAAATATTCTAGGAATGGTTTTGGGAACACGAGAAATAGTTTCTAGAGAAACCGAAAGCGTTTCGGGGTTATTGGAAGAGTTTCGAGGTTTACCAGGTAATACCGGGAAATGATATATAGGCGGAAAATATTCCTGGAGACTTTAAATAAATGATGAAAGGTTCTAATATTGATTAGGAGGCTTTTAGAATTTATTTAATATCAATGGGCTAAGGAAAATACTAAAAGGCTTATTAGGGAGAGTTAATGGGCCCTAAGACCCATTAGTGGAGGCGCCCCAAGGGGAGGCTGAATTTGGAGGTGGAGTTGGACTCCACCACCCCCTAGGCCGGCGCAAGAGGAGGGGAAACCCTTCCCCAAGTAGGACACACCTCCCTCTCCCCTGAACCTATATATACTAAAGGGTTTTGTAAAAGATCGAGAAGAGGGGTCTAGAGGGGGTGATTAGAACCTTCACAAGAAAAGGTAGCGGTTTTTACTATTCTTTACGTTAAGGTTGAGTTTAGCACATGTTAAAGGGCTCATAGTACATTTTACACAAGCATAGCAAGAGTATAGGCAGCGGAAAGAGTAAAGCATGCAAGTGCAAGAATGTCAAAGAGATGGGAATCAGAATGAGCAAACACAATGAAGATGTAGAGATTTTTGGCGTGGTTCCGATATGTGGTGCTATCGTACGTCCATGTTGATGGAGACTTCAACCCACGGAGGGTAACGGTTGCGCGAGTCCATGGTGGGCTCCACCCACGAAGGGTCCATGAAGAAGCAACCTTGTCTATTCCACCATGGCTTATGTCCACGAAGGACTAGCCTCACTCGGGTAGATCTTCATAAAGTAGGCGATCTCCTTGCCCTTACAAACTCCTTAGTTCAACTCCACATGATCTAGGCTCCCAAGTGACACCTAATCAATTTAGGAGACACCACTCTTCAAAAGGTAATATATGTTGTGTTGGTAATGAGCTCCTTGATCTTGTGCTTCAAATGATAGTCTCCTCAACACTCAATCACTCTCTCATGGATTTTGGCTTGGCACTGGTACAGCGAGGTGCTATACAAACGATTTTTACCCCCTTTCCACTACGGTGTTTGGAACCGTCGCCAAGTGAGTGACTGCAATAGGGGGGTCCTTCCCACACGACCCTGAAACCGTCGGGGATAGAGGGCCTTGATGCATACAGTTATCCCTATAAAACCATTTATGATATCTCGAATATCCCAAATGCTTCATCCTTGCTACTCGTTTGTGCTCGCATTGTCATCGTAGTTGGAGTTATGTGATTTTACCTAAAATTAGGCACATTTCAGGCACGTACCAAACTGGCTCTACGTTTACGATGCCTGGCACATCATAAACAGTTAATGATTGTAAACTGTGTACGATAGGTCGACAATCACACACATTTAGGCCTAGTTTGGCAACACCGTTTTTTCAAAACCATAGTATTTCAAAACCTCAGTATTTCAATAGACGGGCAACAAATACTCCAGTTTCTGAAAACATAGATTTTCTCTGTTTCGATAATACCGCCGAGGTGTTTGGCAAGTGGCAGGTTTTCTCAGTTTTCTTTGGTTTGCACAGATTGTTACGTTGTTGCATGCATACGCAGCTACACTCATCGATCAACTTGTGCTAATCACCACCATGTGCGCGCAGCTTTGTACGGGCATGTTCTCTCCTAGTAGATGCTAGGAAGGATCTGTATAGAGTTATCTCATGTAATCAATCAAAGACAGAGCTAGTTACGACATGCACTGCAAGTCGACATGTGTTTTCAGCCGGCACTAAGTCGTAATTTGTATGTGTATGTGCGCCAGTCTAGCCAGATAGATCGATCGGCTAGCTATCGATTTTAGGTGTCACATGCGTCGATGGCCAGAAGAAGATGGACAAAGAGAGACAACCCAACCAACCTTTCTCAGTTTTTTAAAAAAGAGGTCTGGACTTATTTTTTATATACTATAAAAATACCACAGTTTTAGAGATACCATGGTTTGTTAAACTATAGTATTTTTTCATCCAAATGACTCAAAGTATTGAATACAAGGTTTTTTCAGAAACCACAGTATTCCTTAAAAACTACAAAAATACTTTGGCTCCCAAACGCACCCTTAGTTTTCCCGCACTGTTTGTGATAGTGTCTGACATCACACACGTTTTGCAAACGACAATTGTGTGCACTGTTACACACGTTTCCTCTTCGTGAACCATGTCGGATTATGATGTATATCGCACATGCTGTGCTTTATAGACCATGTGCGTCGTACTGACCCGCAGACCATAATTTCACCCTAATTTAATTGTTGCTCTTTAAACTTGTACCTAATTTGAACTTGAAAGTAGGCTATAGCTTTATTCATATCCACCAGGTTCAAACAACCAATGCATTATTCGATTCACATGTACATATGTTCAAGAATTACATAAGCACCAAATAAAGAATGATGAACCAGGGTTCTATACTTGTACTATTACATATGGTAAATAAAGAGGCGGCAGACATTCTGGTTGTTGAACAAGGTGAGGTGGAATGGCCCTATTGTGCTCTCTTGGATGCAGAAGGCACACACGACTCTAGTCCAACCCCTTGTGATGGTTGGCCGGCAATCATGTAGTTTGAGAGGTAATATTGAGTAAACTGCTTCAGGATCCACTGCAAACGAAAAAAGATTCAGACATTGTCATCTAACACAACTCATTACGGACAGTAAAAAAAAGGCTACAGAGTTCTTACTTACCATCCCGCAGTTCACTATTGTCTTGCATAAAGTGTAAACAAATAGTTTGATTGACATCTTTTGACCCATTTTAATAACAATCTTTATCAGTTTCCTCACTTGATGCTGGTTCATGAATATCTCATTGCCAATACGCAGAAAGGGTTGAAGTGTGGATCTTTGGCAATGACAGATGTACCTAAAAGCACTAAGTTAATATTAGAAGCTAAACAACAATTGCAAAAAGATGTAGTACAACACTCCCTCCATCCCATTATATCAGATTTTATTACATGTATATCTAGACATCATCAGAACATTAAGGTAACACTCTTCCTTGTTGCTATGTAGCCTGGGATTGCATATTTAGTCATTCAGTATAATGCATGTTGCTATGTAGCCTCAAATAAATTAAATATGGCCCTAGTTAACCTACTGATAAATGGGTTACAGATATATTCAATGAAATGTCTGATTCGACGATTAATCCCTTATCAGCCCCTAGGCTATATGGTACCAGCTACCGATATCCTGAACAGTGAGTACATATAAGCAATGCGATGAAACTAATCTCGATGGAAAACAACATTGTTCTCAATATTGTCCTGTATGGGTACATATAAAGGCGTGTTAAGCACAACAGGCTAAACATCAACCAAATATATCCATGGTAGACAACATAATCTACAAATGATAGCTTCGGTGTGTAGGTTTAAGCACGCTAGTTAAGCAAAACAAGAAGTGGAAAGGTGTGTAAACTGCATCAGGCATAACATTTAAAAACAATCAAATAGTCATTCAAACTGGTATTGTACAGGTCTAAAGTACACTAGTTATTGTTAAAAAATGAAAAGGCATGTTAACTGCAACATCCTTAACAACAACCAAATATCGTAATTCATAGTGGTATTGTTGAAACTGTTATTGATGAAATTGAACTGCACGGCAACTAGTTGCACATATAGAGCATCACATTGTGAAGAACTGAAATAAATAAGGCATAAGGCCATCTCTAGCCGATCCTTTAAAAGTTAACAGACTAAAACTCTTAGTGGATGTGTGTGTATATATATATATACTCCAACAATTTTTGGCCGTTTCTAGTCGATCCCCTAAACTTAACGTTGTAAACTTCAATTTGATCAAGTTCAAAGCTGGTTCAACCGAAAGTAGCATGCATTCAAACATAAACATAGATAGTTTTGCATAACCGAACATAAAACATAAATTTAAACTAAACTAAAATACCTTCGGTCGAGCCAATCCTTCCTCGTCAGGTATGGTGTGCCGCGAGCCGGGTTCGGGCCGGTGTCGTCATCGGGGTCGTTAGGGAAGACACTCCTCCACTCGTCGACGTCGATCTCCTCGTCCTCGCCGCCCACCTCGACACCCTCCGTGCCACCATCCTCGCCGCCTTCGACCTCGTCATCGGAGGAGAGCACTATATGAAGGAAATATGCCCTAGAGGCAATAATAAAGTTGTTATTTATATTTCCTTATATCATGATAAATGTTTATTATTCATACTAGAATTGTATTAACCGAAAACTTAGTACATGTGTGAATACATAGACAAACAGAGTGTCACTGGTATGCCTCTACTTGACTAGCTCGTTAATCAAAGATGGTTAAGTTTCCTAGCCATGTACAAAGAGTTGTCATTTGATGAACAAGATCACATCATTAGAGAATGATGTGATTGGCTTGACCCATCCGTTAGCTTAGCACTTTGATCGTTTAGTTTACTGCTATTGCTTTCTCCATAACATATACATGTTCCTATGACTATGAGATTATGCAACTCCCGAATACCGGAGGAACACTTAGTATGCTATCAAACGTCACAACATAATTGGGTGACTATAAAGATGCTCTACAGGTGTCTCCGATGGTGTTTGTTGAGTTGGCATAGATCGAGATTAGGATTTGTCACTCCAATTGTCAGAGAGGTATCTCTGGGCCCTCTCGGTAATGCACATCAGTATAAGCCTTGCAAGCAATGTGACTAATGAGTAAGTTTTGGAATGTTGCATTACGGAACGAGTAAAGAGACTTGCCGGTAACGAGATTGAACTAGGTATTGAGATACCGATGATCGAATCTCGGGCAAGTAACATACCGATGACAAAAGGAACAATGTATGTTGTTATGCGGTTTGACCGATAAAGATCTTCGTAGAATATGTAGGAACCAATATGAGCATCTAGGTTCCGCTATTGGTTATTGACTGGAGATAAGTCTCGGTCATGTCTACATAGTTCCCGAACCCGTAGGGTCCGCACGCTTAACGTTCGGTAATGATCGGTATTATGAGTTTATGTGTTTTGATGTACCGAAGGTTGTTTAGAGTCCTGGATGAGATCATGGACATGACGAGGAGTCTCAAAATGGTCGAGACATAAAGATTGATATATTGGAAGGCTATGTTTGGACATCGGAATGGTTCCGGGTGAGTTCGGGCATTTAACGGAGTACCGGGGGGTTACCGGAACCACCCGGGGAGTCAATGGGCCTTATTGGGCCCTAGTGGGAGAAAAGAGGAGGCAGCCAGGTGGAGGGCACGCCCCTAAAGGCAATAATAAAGTTGTTATTTATATTTCCTTGTATCATGATAAATGTTTATTATTCATGCTAGAATTGTATTAACCGGAAACTTAGTACATGTGTGAATACATAAACAAACAGAGTGTCACTAGTATGCCTCTACTTGACTAGCTCGTTAATCATCCTAGCCATGGACAAAGAGTTGTCATTTGATAAACGGGATTACACACTACAAAAAAAGACACATCCGTAACATTTTGGGCCGAACGAAAAAATTTCTGTCATACATATGACACTTCTATGATGATAATTGTGACAAAACCCGGTATCATCATAGATGTGGTGGGCTCCTACTTCTATGACAAAAAATCATGACAGAAAATGGGCTTTTCATCTTGGGCGGGCCGGAGACGCAGCTGCATGACATTCTTTGGGCCGTCCATGACGGAAAAAACCATGGTAGAAGCGAGGGGGAGGAAAATTTCGGGGAGTTCCCGGTTACGGTGGGAGGTCGGGGTCCGAGCGATGTGCATTTCTCTCGTACACGTACGCGCATGTGTGCGAGGCGTTGGCTCTAACTGAACCCGAGCGAGGCGTTGGGCTCTAACTGAACCCGAGCGATTGCACTGCAGACTACGCGTTACTGAACCCGAGCGATAGATCGATGGCTGTTAACTGAACCCGATCGAGCGATTCCTTCGCTACTGCTGCTAACTGAAGCTGATCGATGCTGCCTCTAGGATGAACAGTGAGTGTTGCGGGGGGTTTGGATGAACAGTGAGCGATGGCGTTGCCTTTGGATGAACAGGACCCCGTGGTGTGGTGGAGGGCTGGATTGTAACATCCCAAATTTTCAATTTGGAATGTTATACATTAGATCATCAATGCATATCATATTTTATTTTGCTTTTGGGTTGATCCTAGAAATTCTACGCAACTCAAGGACCCACGGAGAGAGTTGGGGATTTTGTTATTTTCATATTTGAGTTTTCTCAAATTTTGAGAATAGGATCATTTGATTTTATTTATTTTATTGTCAATTATTTCTATTACAAAAATATGAGAGAGGGAATAAAATGACTTTCCCAAAATAAAGAAATATTGAGGATTTAATAATAAAATTAAATAAGATTTTATTTCAGAGTTTTTCGTTATTTTATTTGAATTTAGGAAAAATGTGCGTTTTTCAAAATTGCATTTAGGCCCCAAATAAATGTTCACCTTGTGCGGCTTGATTTTAGAAGTCCGGAAAAATTTATTTCGGGATTTTTGGAGTCCGTTTAGTATTTCTTTTTATTTTTTTATTCCGCGCGTAATTATTTAAAAAAACGAACCGACCTAACGGGCCGTGTCCGACTAGGACTCCGGCCCGACTAGGCTATATAAGCCGGGGGGAGGCCCAGCCCCAGCCAAACCCTAGCCGAGCCGCCCCCAGCGCCCGCCGCCGCGCCGCCCGCCGCCGCCGCCGCCGCCACCGACACGCCGCCCGAGGTCGCCTCGATTTCCGTGTCGGTTTTTTTTAATTTTTTTTCGAAAAACCGTCCGGTTTTTCCGTTGATTTTTTTAGTTTCGGTTTTTTAAATAGATCGGTTTTTCCAATTTATTTAAATAGCGAGCGTTCGTCCGTTCGTTCGTTCTAACGAACGTTCATTTTTTTCTTTTTCTCGGATTAAATCCGCAATTTTTCTGATCGCGATTCCTGATTCAATTTTCTTTTTAGTATAATTTTTCGCTCGTTTATCGGAATCAGGCGATTCAAGCGCGTGGAGTTTCGACTCGAAACCCTCTATCCGTTTAACCAACTTAAACAAGTTTTTGCTACTGTAAAATTTGCCTTAGATCCAGATTAGTAGAACGAAGTTGTTTTCTTTCGCCGTTTGACTTTCGTTGCTTCGTTCGATTTGATTCTTTTTGCAAACCGGAGTTCTTAAGTTGAACCTTCTGGTTAGATCTCTTATTTGACTTTTACCTGTGCGTTAGATGAGTACTTATTGTATGCTTGTTTGTTTGTCTGCGATAGAATACCCGGAGTGCGCCGCCTGTTACTTCGAATCGCTAGGTTTCCTGGATCATCAGCAAGGCAAGTAACACTTTGATCATACCTTTCCTACTACCCAGTTTTATTGCATTAGATCAATCCTCACACATTGCATAATTAGGATCTAATTAAATTGTGGGATGGGAAGTAGTTGAGGTAGTATCTATTACCTGTTTATTATCAAACCTTTGGGAGTTACTTCTACGTTTGCTTATTATGCCATGCTATGCTAGTAGACGTGGATTGGGTGAGTGATATCCATGACAGATGTGAGTTTGTTAATTAATGGTTTATCTAAGGTGGCAACTTAAACACACATCTGGGTGGATTGAGGCACCTGGGTATTCTAGGACTTGCCTATTTTCTTTTGGACCGCCACCCAGGCTCAAAGGGATCATGAGACTATTCATACTAGAAACTTCCGTGTGCAGCCACAAGCTATTATGGGCTCTAGCATAGTTGACTAAGTCGTGCGAACTCTTACAGTGGTAGACTAGCAGATGTAGGGGATGTAGGTGGTACGGTCTACCCGATCGTAAGGTGCTAGCGCTTCTGAAAGACTATGTCTCGGTCATCCGTCTTCTCAAACACCATGTAGTGCGAGAAACCAAACGGAGGCGATCGAGTCTTGAGGGGAAAAGTGCGCAAACCTCTGTAGAGTGTAATAAACTAATCATGGTTAGCCGTGTCCCCGGTTATGGACAATCTTGAGTATCTAGTACTTGGATTATCATGTGAATCTCAACATGTTACTCTAAATTAATTTTGTTGGGTTTTGTTTAATGATGATGATTAATTGGGATTGAGAATGCTGTCAACCATTCTCAATGTTTAACAACTACCATGATAGTTAAATAAATTTATTCCTTTGAAGTAGGGAAAAATTGGCTTTATGCAAAATATGCATATAGTATAGCTGTTTCATTCCATTATTCTCTATGTGTTACCTTGCCAGCATATTCCATGTGTTGACCCGTTTCGGGCTGCAACGTTAATGTTGCAGACTTTTCAGACGATGATTAAGGAGTTTTTAGGTCGTGGTTCTATACTTAGTGATGCCGTTGGAGTTGATGGACTCACTTATCTTCCAAGCCTTCCGTTATTATCGTTATTAGATGGCCTTAAGCCATATTTATTGTAATAAGTTCTCTCTTGAGACACTCAATGTAATAAGTGTGTGATTACTACTCTGTTATAAATCCTCCGAGTACTGTGTGGTGTCAGCATTACTGATCCAGGGATGACACCGGAGCACAGAGATCAGACTGTTTGAGGTCTGGTCGCTACAGAGATGGTATCAGAGCACACGCTGACTGTAGGACCCGACCACTAAGTTAAAGACCTAGATCACTATTCACTCTCTTCCTCTCGGACCTCTCATCTTTTCTACTCTTTTAGGATGGCGGATGCAAGGAACAAGTTCACACAACCGGATGAAGATACACCCTTTGGACGTCACTTGAAGGACGTCACTAGATACCTGAACATAGGAGTCCCCAGCTTCACAGGAACCTACAATGCCACTTTACCTGAAGAAGAGCACTAGACGATTCAAGTTCAAGTTCCAGGAAGGACGTTCATGCCAGTCAGTGAGCCCATAGAGTTTTCTTTTGATGCACCAACTTGGAGTCTAGGAAAGAGCATGGCAGCTCACATCGCCATGGGACGCATTGGAGAAGTCTACCGCAATGATCTCAAGGATACAATCTACCAGATTTGTGGGCGCCGAGATGAGCACTGGGAGATGATCAGCACCAGGAAGGATAGATCAATTGCAGCTTTTATCTAGGAGTTAAACCGGCACATTCGACGACAGGAGAACCAGATGTGCGCCGACATGATAGATCTGAAGAAGGCGAGGATAAGAATCAAGGAACTGGAGGAAGAACTCAAGGCTACACGTGAAGATTATGAAGAGGATTGAAGTATTGGTGGAGAAGAATGACGATCTGATCAAGAAGATCGGGATATTTATGGGAGACCCTACACCAGTAGATGAAGACGAAGAACCCAAGGAGATTAGCCCGGAAGACTACATCATCATCGACGACACAGACTCGGACCCAGACGAAAGCGATGATGACTATGTTGATGAAGCTGGAGCAGATATCATGGAGTCTGCAACCGAAGAATATTTCTAGTAGACCACCTCATCAGTAGTAGTAGTCCACCATGTAAATATAGTAGTCCGAGCACCTTTGCGATAGTTAGATCGATTGTATGCCCTTGTTTGATTGAATGAAGTGAATTGTTTGCTTTTGCCTCATGTGCATACGGGTAGTGTTTTCTCTTTAGACCCCCTCTATTCTTACATCTCATCTTTTCTAAACCCTCAGATGCCTCTGAGACATGACCCCGGATTTACCTTTCCACCGGAGCTCACCCAGTTGATCCAGCAGCAGAACACATTGATGCAGTTGTTAGTCCAGAATCAGAACCAAGGGAACAACAACAACAACAACCCACCATCACCACCACCTGTTGATCACTTAGCCCGTTTTCTTAGGCTAAATCCACCGGTTTTCCAATAGCACCGAGCCGATAGTAGCAGATGATTGGCTCCGCAAGACAACTAGAGAGTTGACCACAACAGGATGCACAGATGCGGAGAAGGTGAAGTTTGCCGCACATCAGCTTGAAGGACCCGTATCATCATGGTGGGAGAATTTCACAGCCACTTTCCCTGTCGACACTGTCACATGGGACCAGTTTCAGCAGACTTTTCATACTGCCCATGTTTCAGCAGGAGCCATGGCCATGAAGAAGCGTGAGTTTTGCAACTTGCGCCAAGGAGGACGGACAGTTGGCCAGTATGTGGAGGACTTTAGTAAGTTAGCACGTTATGCCCCAGATGACGTTGCTACGGATGCAACTAAGCAGGAGAAGTTTCTGGAAGGACTGAATGATGAGTTGAGCATGTAGTTGATGGTAGCAACCTTCAACAACTACCAGGAGTTGGTAGACCGTGCTCTTATGATTGAAGGCAAGCAGCAACAAATTAAGAATCGCAAGAGGAAGTATGGACAAGGAAAGTACACTTCAGGAGCTCAGCAGAAGCCATGTTTTACCCCTAGATCGGGAGGACATTTTCAGCATACCCATGGAGGAGGTAGCTCGCACAATCAAAATGGCACCAGGAATGGTAATGGGAATGGAGGAAGCAATGGCCAGAATCGCACCAACCCATCAACCCCAGCCAAGAAGGACCTGAGCCAAGTCACTTGCTTTAAGTGTTCAAAGACCGGACATTATGCCAATGAATGCCCTGAAATACAAAATGGAAATGGCAATGGAAGCTCTGGGAAGAAGCCAAACCTTTTCAATAGGGGACAGGTGAACCACGTTAGCGTGGAGGAGGTTGAAGCTCAGCCTGATGCACTAATAGGTAAGTTTTTGGTTAAGTCATTTACTGCACTCGTTCTTTTCGATACTGGTGCATCGCATTCATACATACCAAGGGGATTTGTGGATAAGTATAACCTGTCAACCCAAGCCCTTAGGTCACCCATGTTAGTAACCTCGCCTGGAGCAGAATATATGGCTAGTCTATGGTGTGATCGGTTACCATTGAGGATTGGTAACTATGTTTTTCCCTAAGACCTAATAGTATTGGAATCCCAAGGATTGGATGTGATATTAGGCATGGATTGGTTGTCAAAGTATGAAGGGAATATTGAATGTGCTAGTAAGTCAATTTTGCTTACCACCCTAGAAGGGAGAAGGATCAAGTATGTATCCCGACATGTGCCAAAGAGGACTCAAGTAAATTGCTTAACAGGAGTTGTGCAGGAGGAAGTACCAGTAGTGAAGGATTTCCCTGAAGTATTTCCAGAGGAGTTGCCAGGCATGCCACCGGATAGAGATATTGAGTTTTTGATTGAGCTATTGCCAGGCACAGGGCCAATATCAAAGAGACCATACAGGATGCCTGCAAAAGATTTGGTGGAAATTAAGAAGCAGATTAAGGAGTTACTGGATAAGGGATATATTCGCCCAAGTTCTTCGCCTTGGGGATCGCCAGTACTTCTAGTGGAGAAGAAGGATGGATCGTTAAGGATGGTTGTTGATTATCAAGGGTTGAATCAAGTAACAATCAAGAACAAGTACCCACTACCAATGATCAATGATTTGTTTGATCGATTGCAAGGAGCTAAGGTATTTTCCAAGATCGATCTGCAATCGGGATACCACTAGTTGAAGATTCGGGAACAGGATATACCTAAGACAGCTTTTACCACCAGGTATGGGCTGTACGAGTATACCGTTATGTCATTTGGTCTGACTAACGCACCTGCATACTTTATGAACATGATGAACAAAGTGTTTATGGAGTTTTGGATAAGTTCGTCGTGGTGTTCATTGATGATATCCTAGTTTACTCGAAGAATGAAGAGGAGCATAAGGAACATTTGCGAATGGTACTTGAGAAGCTCAGAGAACATCAGTTGTATGCCAAGTTTAGCAAATGCGAGTTTTGGCTGAAGGAAGTAGGATTTCTCGGACACGTTATATCCGGAGAAGGAATAGCAGTAGATCCCACTAAAGTTGATACCGTGACCAAGTGGGAAGCACCGACCACGGTTGGAGAGATACAGAGTTTTCTGGGACTCACAGGATACTACCAGAGATTTATTGAAAATTTCTCAAAGATTGCGAAGCCTATGACTGAGTTGTTGAAGAAAGATACCAAGTTCATATGGACAGAGGAATGTGAGGCGAGTTTCCAGGAGTTGAAGAAACGTTTGGTTACCTCACCAGTGTTGATTTTGCCAGACCAGACCAAGGATTATGAGGTGTATTGCGACGCTTCACGTCGAGGACTTGGAGCAGTGCTTATGCAGGAAGGGAGAGTTGTTTCACATGTCTCAAGACAACTGAAGCCTCATGAGTTGAATTATGCTACGCATGATTTGGAGTTAGCAGCCGTAGTGCATGCATTGAAAACATGGAGACATTTTCTGATTGGAAATCATTGTGAGGTGTACACAGATCATAAGAGTTTGAAATACATCTTCACACAGAAGGAGTTAAACCTCAGACAAAGGAGATGGTTGGAGCTCATCAAGGATTATGATATGAGATTGCATTACCATCCCGGAAAGGCTAATGTAGTAGCTGACGCATTAAGCCGTAAGAGCCACATCAATACATTAATGACGGGAGAAATACCAAGGGAGTTAGCAGAAAATCTTCATGAACTATGTTTGGAAATAGTTCCGAGAGGCTATGTAGCAGCATTGGAGATTCATTCAACTTTGATGGATAGAATCAGAGAAGCTCAGAAGACTGATAAGGAGATTGCCTCTATTAAGGATAAACTGAGCAAAGGAAAGGCTAAAGGATTTCGTGAGGATGAGCACGACACCTATGGTTTGAAGATCGTGTTTACGTGCCCAATGACCCAGAGATCAGGAAGTTGATACCGCAAGAGGCACACAATTCACCATATTCGATTCATCCAGGAAATACCAAGATGTATTTGGATTTGAAGGATATTTTCTGGTGGACCGGAATGAAGAAGGATATTGCGGAGTATGTAGCAGTTTGTGATGTATGTCAGAGAGTAAAGGCAGAGCATCAGAAGCCAGCAGGATTGCTACAACCATTGCCGATACCCGAATGGAAGTGGGATAAGTTAGGCATAGATTTTATCACGGGATTACCCAGGACTCGTTCAGGCTATGACTCGATTTGGGTTGTAGTTAATCGATTGACGAAGGTAGCTCATTTCATCCCAGTAAAGACTACCTACACCAATGCAAAGTTGGCAAAGATATACATGACCAGGATCGTATGTCTGCATGGAGTTCTGAGGAGTATCGTATCGGATAGAGGAACCCAGTTTACCTCAAAGTTCTGGAGGCAGTTGCACGAAACTTTGGGAACCAGGCTAGAATTCAGTACAACTTTTCATCCACAGACAGATGGACAGACCGAGAGAGTCAATCAGATTTTGGAGGATATGTTGAGAGCTTGTGCGCTAGATTACGGATCTAGTTGAGACGATAATTTGCCGTATGCAGAGTTCTCTTACAACAATAGTTACCAAACCAGTTTGAAGATGGCCCCTTTCGAAGCCTTGTACGGAAGGAGGTGCAGGACACCGTTGTCGTGGGATGAAGTTGGAGACCGCCAGTTGTTTGGACCTAACTTGATTAAAGAGTCTGAACAGAAGGTGAAGTTGATTCGCGATAGGCTCAAGGTAGCTCAGTCCAGACAGAAGAGTTATGCAGATTCTAAACGCAAGGAGACAGTTTACAAAGTTGGAGATAGAGCTTATCTTCGAGTATCTCCACTTCGAGGAACAAAGCGTTTTGGAGTTAAAGGAAAGTTAGCGCCACGATTTGTAGGACCATATCGAGTTTTGGAGCGTATGGGAGAAGTGGCCTACAAGTTGGAATTGCCCGAGGGATTGTCAGGAGTTCATGATGTGTTCCACGTTTCTCAGCTGAAAAAGTGCCACGCGGAGATGGTTGTCATACCGTTGAGAGACACAGTGCCATTGGAAACTATTCAGTTGGATAACGATTTGACCTATGAGGAGAAACCAATTAAGATTCTCGAGTTTGCCAGCCGAGTCACTCGCAGCAAGGTTATCAAGTTTTGCAAAGTTCAGTGGAGCCACCACATGGAGGACGAAGCCACCTGGGAACGAGAGGAAGATTTGCTCAAGGACCACCCTCACCTATTTTCTAGCCAACCCGAATCTCGAGGGCGAGATTCATCTTAAGGGGGGTAGGTTTGTAACATCCCAAATTTTCAATTTGGAATGTTATACATTAGATCATCAATGCATATGATATTTTATTTTGCTTTTGGGTTGGTTCTAGAAATTCTACGCAACTCAAGGACCCACGGAGAGAGTTGGGGATTTCGTTATTTTCATATTTGAGTTTTCTCAAATTTTGAGAATAGGATCATTTGATTTTATTTATTTTATCGTCAATTATTTCTATTACCAAAATATGAGAGAGGGAATAAAATGACTTTCCCAAAATAAAGAAATATTGAGGATTTAATCATAAAATAAAATAAGATTTTATTTCAGAGTTTTTCGTTATTTTATTTGAATTTAGGAAAAATGTGCGTTTTTCAAAATTGCATTTAGGCCCCAAATAAATGTTCACCTTGTGCGGCTTGATTTTAGAAGCCCGAAAAAATTTATTTCAGGATTTTTGGAGTCCGTTTAGTAGTTCTTTTTATTTTTTTCTTCCGCGCGTAATTATTAAAAAAAAACGAACCGACCTAACGGGCCTTGTCCGCCTAGGACTCTGGCCCGACTAGGCTATATAAGCCGGGGGGAGGCCCAGTCCCAGCTAAACCCTAGCCGAGCCGCCCCCAGCGCCGCCCCGCCGCCGCCAGCGCCCGCCGCCCGAGGTCGCCTCGATTTTTGTGCCGGTTTTTTTTATTTTTTTTTGAAAAACCGTCCGGTCTTTCCGTCGTTTTTTTAGTTTCGGTTTTTTTAAATAGATCGGTTTTCCCAATTTATTTAAATAGCGAGCGTTCGTCCGTTCGTTCGTTCTAACGAACGTTCGTTTTTTTCTTTTTCTCGGATTAAATCCGCGATTTTTCTGATCGCGATTCCTGATCCGATTTTCTTTTTAGTATAACTTTTCGCTCGTTTATCGGAATCAGGCGATTCAAGCGCCTGGAGTTTCGTCTCGAAACCCTCTATCCGTTTAACCAACTTAAACAAGTTTTTGCTACTGTAAAATTTGCCTTAGATCCAGATTAGTAGAACGAAGTTGTTTTCTTTCGCCATTTGACTTTTGTTGCTTCATTCGATTTGATTCTTTTTGCAAACCGGAGTTCTTAAGTTGAACCTTCTGGTTAGATCTCTTATTTGACTTTTATCTGTGCATTAGATGAGTATTTATTGTATGCTTGTTTGTTTGTCTGCGATACAATACCCGGAGTGCGCCGCATGTTACTTCGAATCGCTAGGTTTCCCGGATCATCAGCAAGGCAAGTAACACTTTGATCATACCTTTCCTACTACCCAGTTTTATTGCATTAGATCAATCCTCACACATTGCATGATTAGGATCTAATTAAATTGTGGGATGGGAAGTAGTTGAGGTAGTACCTATTACCTGTTTATTATCAAACCTTTGGGAGTTACTTCTACGCTTGCTTATTATGCCATGCTATGCTAGTAGACGTGGATTGGGTGAGTGATATCCATGACAGATGTGAGTTTGTTAATTAATGGTTTATCTAAGGTGGCAACTTAAACACACATCAGGGTGGATTGAGGCACCTGGGTATTCCAGGACTTGCCTGTTTTCTTTTGGACCGCCACCCAGGCTCAAAGGGATCATGAGACTATTCATACTAGAAACTTCTGTGTGCAGCCACAAGCTATTATGGGCTCTAGCATAGTTGACTAAGTCGTGCGAACTCTTACAGTGGTAGACTAGCATATGTAGGGAATGTAGGTGGTACGGTCTACTCGATCGTAAGGTGCTAGCGCTTCTGAAAGACTATGTCTCGGTCATCCGTCTTCTCAAACACGATGTAGTGCGAGAAACGAAACGGAGGCGATCGAGTCTTGTGGGGAAAAGTGCGCAAACCTCTGTAGAGTGTAATAAACTAATCATGGTTAGCCGTGTCCCCGGTTATGGACAATCTTGAGTATCTAGTACTTGGATTATCATGTGAATCTCAACATGTTACTCTAAATTAATTTTGTTGGGTTTTGTTTAATGATGATGATTAATTGGGATTGAGAATGCTGTCAACCATTCTCAATGTTTAACAACTACCATGATAGTTAAATAAATTTATTCCTTTGAAGTAGGGAAAAATTGGCTTTACGCAAAACTGTAACCATAGAGCTTTCCACCAGCCAAATATGCATATAGTATAGCTGTTTCATTCCATTACTCTCTATGTGTTACCTTGCCAGCATATTACATGTGCTGACCCGTTTCGGGCTGCAACACTAATGTTGCAGACTTTTCAGACAACGATTAAGGAGTTTTTAGGTCGTGGTTCTATACTTAGTGATGCCGTTGGAGTTGATGGACTCACTTATCTTCCAAGCCTTCCGCTGTTATCGTTATTAGATGGCCTTAAGCCATATTTATTGTAATAAGTTCTCTCTTGAGACACTCGATGTAATAAGTGTGTGATTGCTACTCTGTTATAAATACTCCGAGCACTGTGTGGTGTCAGCATTACTGATCTAGGGATGACACCGGAGCACAGCGATCAGACTGTTTGAGGTCTGGTCGCTACATGGATGAACAGTAGACGGTGGAGGGATGCCCGTGGAGGGGTGGTTGAACAGGACCCCTTGGTGTGGAGGGCTGGATGAACAGTAGACGGTGGAGGGGTGGTTGAACAGTAGCCGGTGGAGTAGCGCGTGGTGGAGGCTGGATGAACAGGAGCCCGTGGAGGCTGGAGGAGGTCGACGGTAGCCCATGGAGGCTGGAGGAGGTCGACGGTGGAGATGAACAGTATCCCGTGGAGTCCCGTTTCGTGGTACGCCACACCCTTCCCGATGAACAGGACCCCCGTTTCGACCGTAGCGCTCCAACACAAGTCCGTTTCGTCCGTTTTGCGGTACGCCACACCCCTCCCGATCAACAGGACCCCCGTTTCGACCGTAGGAGGTCCGTTTCCTCCGTTTTGCGGTAAGCCAGACCCCTCCCAATCAACAGGACCCCGTTTCGAACGTAGGAGGTCCGTTTCCTCCGTTGTGCGGTACGCCAGGCCTCATTTCCATCACCTGTTCCGTCCAACCCCTCCCGATGAACACGACCACGCATTCCGTTCCGACCCAGCCGGTTGTCTCCCACGCATTCCGTTGCCTCCCGATGAACACGACACATTTTGTTGCCTCCCCATGAACACGACGCATTCCGTTGCCTCCCCATGAACACGACGCATTCCGTTGCCTCCCCATGAACACGGCGCATTCCGTTGCCTCCCCATGAACACGATGACGACGCTGTTTCTCTGTTCCGACCTAGCCATGTACACGAGCCCTGGCCGTACGTATGCACGAGTAGGCGTTCTAGACCCCGCCCGTATTTACACATATGTGCCCGTATTTTCTTTCTTGCACCCTGGCCGCTGTAGGTACGTGTACATGCTACGTGCGCGCCTCTACTACGACACGTACGCGCCTCTACTACGACACGTGCGCGCCTCTACATCCACCAGTATATATGTACGTACACGTTCGCGACCAGAATGACAACGCTACGTACGCTTCGACCAGGTGGGTCCCGACTGTCAGGCACTTCCTTGCCTGTGAAGATGTAGCTGGTGGGTCCCAGCAGTCAGGGGGGTGAATCGTTTTTTCCCGGACGCACTTCCTTGCGTGCGAAGATGTAGCTGGTGGGTCCCAGCAGTCAGGGGGAAACGTATTTTTCGCGAAATACAGTGGCCTGTCCGGTGGGTCCCAGCTGTCAGGTGGAGGAATCATTATTTTCCGCGTAATAAGGAGGCACTTCCTTGCTGCGGCCGTGGACCCAGCTGTCAGCCTCTCCACGTACAGTCCACGTCCGATGGAAGTCGTTGATTGACCACGTTGACCACACCGCGCCCAGAGCACCAGGGCGGTGGACGACGGCGAGGCCTAGGAAGGGGACGGCGGGGAGCCGAGGAAGACACGACAGTGGAAGCCCGTGCAGAGAGGAGTACGAGGGTTCACTGGTTCGACTGCCATCGCCGCAGGGCCTGGCCAGTAGTGGGAATAGTAGGGGGCGGTGAGGCCCCCGCGGCAGCACAGCCGGCCATGGGGGGCAGGAGCATGCGGCACGACCGGTGCTGCTTTGGGCGGCTGGAGCAAGAAGACCAGAGGTTGAAGAAGCACTACGGCCGTTGGATGGACATCGTACGGTCACTGGAGCTAGAATCGTTTATATTGACTAAGTTGACAAAGCCCTCCGTCCCCGTCAACTTAGTAGGCCCACAAGTCAGCCTCCCACCAAGGTGGGTCCCAGCTAGCTGGGGGGTATTCATTTTTTTGTGCGTAATAAGGAGGCACTTCCGGTGGGTCCGAGCTGAAAGCAGGGGGGACGTTTTTTCGCGAAATACGGTGGCCCTCGGGTGGGTCCCAGCAGTCAGGGGCAAACGTTTTTTTCGTGAAATACTGGTGGGCATCCGGTGGGTCCCTGCTGTCAAGTGGAGGAATAATTATTTTCCGTGTAATAAGGAGGCACTTCCTTGCGGGTGCCATGGACCCAGCTGTCAGCCTCTCCACGTACAGTATTCTTCCGATGGAATTCGGTCGTTAACCACATTGACCACGCCGTGCCGAGAGCACCACGGTGGTGGACGACGGCGAGGCCTAGGAAGGGGACGACGCGGAGCCGGGGAAGACGCGGCAGTGGATGCCCACACGGAGAGGAGTACGAGGGTTCACTGGTTCGGCTGCACTGCCATCACCGCAGAATAACAGGGGGTGTGGGTGAGTGGAGTGGAGGGATGGCCTGGCCAGTGGTGGGAGTAGTATGGGGGCGGTGAGGCCTCTGCCGCAGCACAGCCGGCCACGGGAGGCAGGAGCAGGCGGCACGACCGGCGCTACTTTGGGCGGCTGGAGCAAGAAGACCAGAGGTTGAAGAAGCACTACAGCCGTTGGATGGACATCGTACGGTCAGTCGAGCTAGAATCGTGCATATTGACTAAGTTGACAAAGCCCTTCGTCCTCGTCAACTTAGTAGGCCCACTATACTGGGTCCCAGCTAGCAGGGGGAGTATTAATTTTTTTGTGCATAATAAGGAGGCATTTCCTTGCATGCGAAGATATAGCTGGTGGGTCCGAGCTGTCAGCAGCGGTAACATTTTTTTCGCGAAATACAGAGGCACTTTCATGGGTCCCAGATATCAGGTGGAGGAATCATTATCTTGCGCGTAATAAGGAGGCATTTCCTTGCGTGCGGCCATGGACCCAGCTGTCAGCCTCTCCACGTACAGTCCACTTCAGATGCATGTCGGTCGTTGACCATGTTGACCACGTCACGCCGAGAGCACCAGTGCGGTGGACGACGGCGAGGCCTAGGAAGGGAATGACACGAAGGTAGGGAAGACTCGACAGTTGTTTTTGTTTCCCACACGGAGGGGACTACGACTGTACGAGGGTTTACTGGTTCGTCTGCCATCGCCAGAGAATAACAGCAGGTGTGGGTGAGTAGAGGGATGGCTAGGCCAGTGATGGGAGTATGGTGGGGCCGTGAGGCCTGCGCGGCAGCACAGCCGGTCGCGGGAAGGAGGGAGCAGACAGTCCCGCCGGCGCTTGTTTGAGCGTCTGGAGCAGGAAGAGCAGAGATTGAAGAAGCACGACGACCGTTGGATGGACACCCAACAATATACAGGCCATCTGTGGAAAGCCTCAAATCTGTGGAAAACAGCATACAACCCATCTGCCATTATTTCAAATAATTTACAGCCCATTTGCTAATTCTTACGGGGTTTTTGAGCCCATATTCTTTTTGTTAGCATTACAGCGCATATTGTGGCCACGGTTAAAAAATTATATGAAATTTTGCATATGTCGGTGCGGTCTGAACTGTTTTTAATCCCGAAATTTCAAGTCACATTCAGAGTGATTTTAAAAATAAATGTATATCAATATAATATCCAATAAATTGTCCACGCATAAAAATCAATACAATTTAAAATCTTGAAATGAAAAAAGATATTTGAAACTATTTCCGATTTGATGTGTTTTAAAAATGTACAACCCATTTCTCTACTGATAGGCCATTTTCTCGGCCAGCCGAATGAAGCTCTCCTCGTCTTGAAAGATTTGCAGCCCAACAGGCCTAATAAAGCGACTTACTTGAAAAATCACAAAAAACTGGGCTAGCCATTTTTAGAAAGAAAAAAAACTACTGGGCTGGTCTGTGGTAAACATAAAAGAAAAGGCTGTCTAAACAAGCTAGAGTGTCCCGCACAGCCCAGTTGACACCCTGCTTCCGTCTCAAAAACAAATTAGATAAATGCCACTCCAATTATGGCGATTCATAAAAATGACACTGCAATTTCCAAACTTTGAAAAATGCCACTGCAATTTTTGCAAACTTTGAAAAACGCCACTGCAGTTTGCAAACTTTGAAAAACGCCACTCCAGACTTCAAAAAATGCCACTAGAACTGGCATGAAATGGCATTTTCCAAAGTTTGGAAATTGCAGTGGCATTTCTCAGATACACCAGATTTGGAGTGGCGTTTATCAAATTAACACAAAACAAAAATAATCGGGCGAGCTGCTGGGTCCCTACTATCAGCCGCTCGTTGTGCAATTTCTCTCAGTTTATTGACTACGTTGACAATGGCATGGGACCCAGATGTCAGAAATCCACTAGGAGGAGCCATTTTTTATTGGCTTGAAATAAGGAGGCACTTGCTTGCGTACTGCCATGACCTTGGCGGGTCCCTGTTGTCATCCTCTCCACGTACAATCATCTCCTGATTGTGTACGTGTCAACTTGCTAGGCCCACAAGTCAGCCTCTAAACCCGTGGAGGACAAATACAACCCATTTAAAAAAAATAACAGCCCATTCCATACGTTCAAACGGAAAGTTCAACATTCAGAGCAAAGTAACAGGTCTGATCCACATATAGAGTACTGACTTTCCACGTTGACAACTATCATAGCCAAGTTAACTATCTACTCCCACTAATACTCTAGTAGCGTACAAGTACTAACTTACTCTTAGCTAACTAGACGATGCCGACCGCCATCTGTGGTACACGCTAAACGCCGGCACCAGCGTCGTGCACCTCGCCTCGGACTTGCAAGAGGTGCGATAGGGCACGTTGCTCGCACGCGTTGGCCCTTTCCATGCCGGCGTGGTCCACCGAAGCTTCGGCTTCCAAGCAGGAAATCCACTTGACGAGCTGGTAGTAAAAATCGGCATCGCGAATGTGTGCATGCCCGACAGCCTCCAGGGCTATTTGCCGGGCACCGGCCTCCATGTAGTCGGCCCAGTTGCGGGTGCTCTGCTCGCGACTCAGAGCGTCGGTGCGCTGCTGCTCCATGTCCCGCTGGCAGCGCAAATCGGCGATACGCTGCTCCTCCACCAGGCGGTCGCGCTCCAACAACTCATGCTCCTCCGCCATGCGGTCGTGCTCCAAAAACTCCTCGATCTTCGCATTGCCATCTAAAGACAGATAGAATGCCTCCTCCCTCTGTCTGCCTTCCGGTGAAAACCCGAACACTAGTTCCGGCGGTGACCGCCTCCGGCGTTGCCTACCGCGGACGGGCGGGGGCATGGCGGACATGGGGAGCGATGTCGGGCCGATGGGGGCTTATGAGGATATGGCGAGTTGTGTCACGGTGACACTGGAGAAGGCCGGGAAGCAGTACTTATAGGCAGAAGGTAGCACGACGGTCATCGGAATTCAATGCATAATGGCTTAGCGCGCCAGCTTGCTGTGGAAAACTAGAGAAACTGAAATTATGACTATGCCGTCCCGTCCCGTCTGGGTCGCACGCCGGCATGGCGGTCAAACGAGTGCACTCGAATCATCTCCCTCCTTGTTAATAATGATTCCACGGATTTAAAAAGCCCGCAACAATTAAAGCGTATCTTTTTCGCATCAGTTAGCTGCCTTAATTATGGCCGGCTGCATGCAGGCACTCAGAATCGCTCGCAGGCAGTACGCGAAGCAGCATGCAACGAGTCGCAACCGAGGGCACACATGCAACCACTTAAATCGCTGGAATTAATTAGGCTTAAACTTCTGCATGCCGTTAATTATTGCCATGCCTTGGTCTTGTTGCTTTGCTCACGGAATTAATTAGGCTTAAACTTCTTCAGAGGTAGGCATTTTTATCCGTGTAGGATCGATAGTGTAGGTTGTCAGTTTCTTCAAAGATAGGCATTTTTATTCAAAAAACTGTCACTTTGCATCTTGCGTCGCAAATAAAACTGCCAGGAGCGCATTTGTAGGATAGCTAGTGATCGATCAGTAACTTCTAAACACTGAGCGAACAGAAATAAGTAACTATTAATGCATCTCAATGATTCACAGATCATATACAAATATGTAGCTCCAAAAGCAAAGATCAGCCACTTCAGATCTTGCGTCGCAACTAAAACTAACTAGTACGATTCCCATACATAAGATCAACATGTTAATGCATCTCAATGATTCACAGATCATATACAAACATGTAGCTCCAAAAGCAAAGATCTAGAAAAAACATCTGTTCTTCCCACTAACATGGATGCTTCTCTTGGCCAACATTCAGTACATACTGTAAGACAAATTTGTTTGTGAAGTCTACAATTCCTCTTGCAAACGTAAGTGGTTTCACCAATAGCTGGAACCATGAGAATGAACCACACATGATGGAGGAACATCCACTGCAATATGATTTGGTCTTCTCTCGATCACACCGCGAGACTATTTTCGGAATACAAACTTTAACTTAGGCAAAATGATGCCCATTGTATAATCTGACCAAAGCAATGAAGCACCTAGTGTTGGCCAATAAATAGTACAATACTACTTTTCTGCAGTCCATGAAGTGACTATCCAATCTTTCTGTGTCTATTTTCAAATGGCACTGCATGCAGTGACTATACTATTCTCTTGTGCAGTTCAACCAAAATTGTGGACACTTTGTTTATTTGCCAAATAGCAATGGGCAGACATCTCTGTCTGCACAAATATCAAGCAGCTAGTAAACATATACCACACCTTGTATTTTCGGTTTAAACATGTCTCTTCCGCTTAGCATCTGTCATGTTCTGCACTGGACAATCTGATGCAGTTATATTTTGCCCTGGACAATTTCATACTGAATTGATTTGCTGGTTCAGAGCAGAAATATAGCGCCTATTCTTCATCAGACCAAGGATATCCATGTTCACAGTGATGGAAGAGGTGAAATCGATACAACCGAAATTGAGCATCCAATCATTGAATCCTGTCCTGCACCTCCAATGTAGGTCCACCCTGCCAATAAATTCACATGCAAACCACTAGTATTACTATCTAATGACAGTACAAAAGGAGTAGCAAGATAGTAGCAAACCATGTACCATCGTAATGAACAGCTCATAGTGCCACCAATTGGATATAAAGGTTTGAAAAAAACATGCTCCTAATGTTGAACCAGTTGGACTTTTTGTGCAGTTCCACTAAAATCGAGCATCCCTGTTTGCATAGATATTGAAAGTGTGATTACTCTAAAAGTGGCACTAGTTGAAGCATAGACTCACAAATATAAGCATTCCAATTTCTTAATGGGAAAAGGTAGCAAGACTGTTTCTAACCACCGGTTTGAAGGAATAAATAAAGCAACACCGGCTGATGTCAGGAAGGCATACATAGTTTTTTCTGAAAAACTGAGCCATTCCTGACCTTTCCTCTTCTTTTAAGCAAATTTTGTGCAGTTCTACTAAAATAAAATGCCATCACCGCCTTGACAATTCAGTGACACTATACAAAAGGAAATGACTTAACATTACATCATGATGTCAGGTATGTAGTCGACAGGCATTAGAGACAAACATACAGACCTGCTCCGATAACATAATGGACATTAATTTTAACAAAGGTGTGACTAGCTTTACCGGGATAATTTGAGTGAACTCTACACCCTTTGTTCCTTAATATAAGATGTTTTCGCGGTTCAATTTAAAGTACCCAAACGTCTAGTATTTAGAAAAACAGGTAGTAGTTTTGTTGAGCACATATATGGGAAAGCTTGCCACACTTTATTTATGTCCATACGCTAATGCAAAACCATTCGAATACTACAAATATACACTAATCCAGTGGCTAGTGCAACAGTAGAGTAGTTAGTTTATTACAGCGTACAGTACAATGGTTTTACTAAACAGATTTCAATAAACTCTAGCACTGGAAGGTTTCTATAAGAATTAACAATACAAAATGTAAAGGTAACAAGTTTCAACATTGGTATACTAGCTGTGCATGAGCATTAAACCAAATACAGAAGTCTGAAGGTAACTAGCATTATTAACTAATGACAGTATAAAAAATTGCAAACCATGTACCTCCATGGTAAATATCATTTTGAACTCGAGGGGACCTTAAAAATTGCTATCCCAATCTTGATAATCGATCAAACATAAAAACTTGATCGAACGAATCAAGAGAACAGCCGGGGGAGGAGGTGCCCACTCTTGACCTTTCCTCTTGTCTTCATAATTGTCTGTGCAGTTTAACCAAAATAAAATGACATCAGCGCCTTGGCATTTTGGTGACACTGTAAAAAAAAATTAACTTATCTCATGAAAGTGAGGTATGTAATCTATAAGCATTAACAGTGCAAATATCTGAAGGTAGTAACAAGTTTCATCGTTGGTATACTGGATGTGCAACAACATTAGAATGCCTTAGCTGAAAAATCTTTAATACATCCACAATCAACAGCTAACCCTGAAATAATCCAGTGACATTAAATGGCATTGCTTAAATTTATCGGTGGCATTAGACTGAGAGCGGCATTAGTTAAATGTGGCATCAGTTTAGCAGTAGCATTGCTTGACTTGACTGCTGGCATTATACTAACAGCAAAAAAGTGGCAATAAGAGCATGGGAGGCCCATTCGGACAGTGGGTGCACCAGTACGATGTACCTCCACGGACGCAGAGTGGTGAGGGAGGTATGGTTGCCCAGAGCAACAAATATCCAGGCAGCATATGTGGATTACGTCCCATTTTTGTTCTCTTTAGCCACCTTTTTCCTATGTGAGGACAACAAACTGATCGACCTGGTCATTCTCTATTGCGTTGTCATGCCTTTCTACCCTTCTTCAACCAAGAGACACGAGACTCGTTCCTTAGCTACTGATTTTCCCCTTTTCAACCTAGATGCGGGTTCGATGCCTACTCTCTTGGACAGTACAGTCTCCCTTACTTTCCTTATTCAATCCAGACATGGATTAGTCTGCATGAAGTAGGGTTTCCTTTAATATTGCACATTATGGTTTTTGTCTGCGTGTCCAGCAGAGTAGAGGATAGCAAATTGGGAAGATGGTGGAGTGGAAAAAGATCCACATGCAACGACGTGGCAGATGGGGCAATAGAACAAGGTTATGGTTCGAAAAGAGGTAGCATACCCGAGGGTCGGTGGGAAGTGGCTTCGCTCATGGTCATCGTCCTCCGCACACACTACGGCAGCGAGCTTGGGGACGGAGGCCATCCCGCACGGGCGCTAGGTCTGAGGGGACGGCCATGTCGTCAGTGCGTGATCTCGCTCGTCGCCGACGAGTGCGTCAACGCTGCACGTCCTTTTCTTCCCCGACGGATCTGTGACCACCGGTGAGGAGGGAGAGAGGGACCGTTCTTTTTAGATCTGGAGACAGGGTGGTAGTGTGAGAAGCAAGTGGGCAGCCCTTAGCAAGAAAGCGCTCAAGCTCCAGCCTATATATCTTTTTTATACTACTAGTAGTGAAGGTGGATTAATGGTAGAGTAGTTTATATTTTCTCTGCGTACAGTACTAGTTAGTCATGCTTCAAAACTGATTGGCACGCCATTAAAAAAAATAAAGGTCGATAGCTAATGCGGCACCTCGGGCCAACGCGGCCAGATCGCATTTTGCACGAGAAATTACACACCATGTTTCGTTGACATGTGGTCCCGTTCCAACATATCAGTGAGACGACGGTGAGTAGTAGGAGTATTTCTGAACGGACGTGTAGGCTGGGGTGCCTCTTCGTGAACCATGGCAAACTCGCAACCGTCCACCGACTCTTCGCCTTTCCCTGTCGATTTGGAACTGCTGTCGCATGCTCTTCCTCTCCCTCCTCCATTTTCCTTCAGCCCTTCACCCTTTCTTCTGCCATTGTTTGATCGTCTTCTCCATGGAGGGAACAGGCCAGAAACGACCCCGTTATTCTTGCCCCGATCTGAAAGATGACGTGGTGGAGGAACTCATTGATCGGTGCGACATCATCACCTCGGCTAGCATGGCAGGTTCGTTCAAGCCCATTCTCGACTTAACTAATAACATCATTACAAAGAACCCCAAGTGTCAAGGAGCAGTTTGATCTCCCCTATCTTCTTTGTCGTCACCCTGATGACTGGCGCCGGCACGACGGAGGCCTCGCCCTGTGCCAGTTGATGCCGCTTGATAATGATACGTATGATGTTAAGATGCCATCGCTTGCGGGCAAGGCTTGGGCGGGCGCAAATGGAGATTGGGTTGTTTACATTGGGTCCAATTGCGAGTGGGAACTTGTGAATGTGTACACTTGTGACTGGGTTCCACTTACAAAAATCTCAGCAGACTGCCCAGAGGTTGAGCACATCGGTATTGTACGCACATTCAAATACGATCATGGTGACTGTCTTCTACGGAAGATAGCAATTTGTCGAGTTCCCAACCGCTCTTGGAATTACAACAACTATCAATTTGTTGCTATCTTCGACAAGCTTGTTGCCGTCCTTCGTGGTTCGAATCGATGGATATTGCTCAAAAATCAGTTTCTGTACACAGATGAGTACTGTGATGCAATTCAATACAAGGGCCTTGTGTTTGCTGCCACCACCCGTGGCACTATTTTTGCATGGGATCCTCGTAGTTTCGGTATGTTTGTCTTCCACCATAATTATAATTGTTTCATCCACATGCATGCGGGTTAGCAAGTTTCCCTTTACTAATTAACCTTCTTCTTGTGTTTCCAAGGTCCTGTGAACATCCCACCATCTATACTTGAAAATGTTTATAACCAAGGGGGGGATGACGATGGTGATGATCACGAGCATGAGGACGAGCAGCGCCCGTATACTCTATGGCGCCTGGCAACTAATTCCGATGGATCACCTCTTCTTGTGTGTATACAACCCACTGATGATGCTGCTAAGGAAGCAGGTGTAGTCTCCCATGGTCGCACTCTCCGGACCTATTTCAACACCCGTTGCATGGTATTCAGGATGGATACTAGTGTGCTAGCGCCAACTCCTTCTCTCTGGTACAGAATTGATAGTCTTGGAGAAAACTCGCTCTTCCTTGGACAAAACTATCCGATGATGGTGAAAGACGATCCAACTCATGTTGACACAACGTTAACAGTACCATTTATGAGAAGCAACTGTGTCTATACCTTAGACATTTGGGTGGTTCCCTACCCTAGTACTGATATAGTAGGCCGCTTCAGCCTGGATGATCAGTCCTGCGTTGGTTTCTAGATCGACAATCGATGGCCCGTCCCAGAGAATCACTTATGGTTCAAAGCAAGCGTTTCCAACGCCGAGGAATGGTTGAGTTGAAGTTCATTTCATTGCTTGTTATTTGTTATGTGGTGAAAACTTTAGTATTTATAATGTATCCTCGTTGTCTATGTGGGTTGATGACCTGCTGTATGTAATAAAATGACATGCCTGTGATAAACTTACTAAATTTATGAATGGCTTTCAAGTCGCTTCTCTGAGTGAGTGGTGCGACGAGGCAAAAATATATTTTCCGAATACATTATTGTACGTGCACTGCAACAGGTTATCGGATGAGGCCAATCAACAATAGTAGTACACTATTTGTACTAGCTTCACATGCTTCGCGCGTCGGGCGGGTGTTTTTACTGTAGCCATATGTTAATGTGTTCGTTGTACGTAACCAGCACCTCGAATCCTCGATACTAGTACTATATAGTAGGAGTAAGTAGTAGGAGTAGTAGGGTGGCATGGGCGAGAACAAGCATTCACGTCCAGGAGTACGGCACACGCCACCACCACGACATCCATCTGACACCATATTATTTCTTGGAGTTCGTGCTAGAGAAATCTCTTCAACCTCGTCGTTTCTCTAACTTCAGCCATCGCGCGGCGGGCGAGGTGGGGGTTTGCCGATAGTCGGTTTCCTTAACTACGGTCCCACTTGCAAGGCCAACTCCAACGCACGACCCCAAACAGACCTCCGTTTTGCATGAACTCCAACGATAATTTTGACTAGAAAAGCAAGACCAAAGAAAACAAGAACCACAAGAATACATTTTACTACTCCTATAAGTTGGATTAGTGCCTTCTTGATGCATTCATTGTTGATCCGCGGAGGCTCGATCTTGCGTGCTTCTTTCTTCTTCGAGTGTAAAGAAGTAGACGTTGCTTCCTCGCATCTAGTCTCATGTCTAGCCTCTATTCTAGTAGGAGTATCAACAAGTGCACTAATCTCATCTCTAGCCTCCGTGCTAGCTAAAAGTGATAAAACATCTACTAAATTGCGCTCTATCAATATATGGATGTACTCTTCTTCCCAATACAAAAACTTGCATCCATTATACTCCCTCCGTTGCACAATACATGCCTTCTATTTGTCAAAATATATATGTATCTAGACATGTTTTAGTATATAGGTACATCCATTTTTGGACAAATGGAAGTCAAGTATTTTGGAACAGAGGGAGTACACAATAAAAATTTTAAGTTAGCACAACTAGTCTAATCCGAGAGCACAACCGAAGATTTGGTCGGGTTCTTCCTCCTTTTGCCGACACGTGGGACATCCAACATCTAGGTCGTGTCATAAAAGAAAATAGAGTGGTAGTTGAAGCCATGAGATGTGCATCTTGGGTTAAACTGTAAATAGAATCTTACTACTCTTGAGTAACTCCAAAAGCGGCCACCGAAGATCTTTATTGGATTTGTTTTTCATCACCAGCACGTCGAGGTGAAAGATGTGCAGGTTCAGTGGGTCCTCTTGCGTTTTCACTGACATGTGGGGCCGCATGTGAGCAAACAGACGATGGGCTCCGCGCGTCCGCTGGCTGGCTGAGAAGAGAGATAGAGGAGGGCTGAGCACGGACTGTAGGAAATTTGTTCTACGTACCTCAATATAGGCTCGATATAGTGGGGTGGCATGGGCCATAACTAGCATTCACGTCTAGCAGTATGGCACACGCCACCCACACGAGTCCCATCCGACACCAATTTTCTTGGAGTCCGTGCTACAGCCATCTCTTCTCCCTCCTGTTTTCTCAGCCATCACGCGGTGGGTGGGGTGGGGGTTTGCGGATAGTCGGTTTGCTCAACTGCGGTCCCACTTGTAAGTGAAAATGCAACACCGCACGCATTCCCGCTTGAGCGGCGTGCCGGACCAACCATGTGGGGGTGCGACGCGAACACGGCATGCTTTTCCTTTTGAACTCGTAACTTGTAAAATTTGGTTCTACTCCATGGCGTGACCGATAGATAGAAAATAACGATTTTGCCTAGAGTAATGAGAAGTTTGGTTCTGGCACCGTTCATGCATGGAGTACGTACGAAAATTATGAAGTTGATGCGAAAGGTAAGATAATTACTGTAGTATCATATACTACTACATGGATTTGACGGAAAGATAAAAATACATATGGATCCATCAACGACATCCTCATGCCCTAGTGCGCCGGGTCACCAACCGACGTGTGAGGAGCAACGGCGTTGGCGGCGAGCTCAACGTGCTTCTGAACAGTGCCGTCCAAGGTTGCCCTGCGGTCCAAGAAGGCCAGCGTCCTATCGTCCTCCTCTTGCATGTAGTAGTCCTTGTGGACGATTTGCGCATAGACATGGGTGATTATGTCGATGGTGTCTTGCTGCGCCAGGCGCTGCGCGACGAGCGCGACCTCGAGGTGGACATTCTCCGGCGCGACGGCGGGCACCTCGCAGGGCCACCAGTGCGTCGAAGAGGTTGTCACCATAGTGGCCGTTGAGGGTGGCGGGCATCGCAGAGCCTGGGCGCGTCGGCTGGAGGCTTATGTCAAAGTCGTCCGCAAGCTTCTTGACGACGGTGAACTTGTCGAGGAAACCGACGAGGACCTCGGCGAACAAGAAGAAGAAGCTGTCGTCCAAGCGGCCCCTCGCCCTGGCAGCCTCAAGCAATACTACCTGGAGACGTTCCTCGGTGCCGGGCCGCAGGTCGGCGTCGTGGACCATCTGGCACAGCCAGCTGATGCTTGCGCTCATCGCCTCCATGGGTCTAGCTTAGCTTCTAGTCAACTGATCTTGCGATTCGAGTGATCACTCTTGCCCTTGGTTAGCGTGCGTAGGTGCGTGGGATTTCGTACTACTCCTCGGCCCTCTACTGCACCTGCCTTTGGCTGTATGATAGGTGGGCCAGCCACCCCCTAGGCCCACGTGTCATTCACCCAAAGGCAGTTGCCGTAAGTCAATGAAGTTGCGTCCCCCTCCGTGCCGGTGTAGTATAGTCATCTCACTGAACCTCTAGTTGGGGCCAAACGAGAGAAGTTTGATGTTTGTTGGTTTATTGGTCCCCTTTGCATTTTGTGCCAAGTTTTGACCTTTGATTTAACTAATAAAATGTTAATGCATGTAAACAAAAATGTTGTGTAAGTCACCTTACGAAAACCAAATAATCCCAAAATACTTAGGCACGGTGCATTAACTCCCTCCTTGTTTCTTATTTCATGACATATCAACCAATGAGAGATGTGGGCTGTGCATGCTTTCAATGACTTGAGACTACCAAACATGACATGCAGTGTTTAGTTCATTGCATGTAATCCTATTAGTACTCTAGTTAGCAAAAAACATTAAGTTCTCTCGTCGATAGGAATAAAAGACCATGTATTTATTTAGAGGGAGTAGTACATTTTTTGTGACATGCATTACTAGATATTGCTAGTCAAATACTAAAATCCAGATGGACGTGGTAGTACTCCTAAATCCAGACGGTGGTGCTACTAGTACTAGTAGTAGTACTACCAATGTAGTAGTAGGAGTACTAGCACTGTACTGCCCGTTGGTCAAATTATTACGTGCTGCTCCTCATAGTGAAGTGACAAGACCCTGCGCCGAAGATGACACCTGAGTATAGGCGCCGTGTTCGGCATACCATAGTCAGCCTCACCGTCTGCAGTCACTATCATCATGGCTGTAGAGCTAGCCTACTTACAACTAGCCCTGTTCGACATAATGTCCCATGCGTAGATGCCCGTGCATTGCACGGAACACCAAGATTGGGGGTGGACGGCTCCGGCAGCAGCCATCGCGCCGGATTTTTCCACGGCCTTCTAGATGTGGTGGGGAGGAGATAAGGCTGATTGTGAGAGACAAGGAGTTGTTTGTAAATAGGCAACAAGTGCGGGCATCTTTTTGCAAAAATGGAGAAGCTTGGTTTGTATGCGTCAGATCTAGATCCGACGGCTATTGGTGAAAGATGGGAGGCACAACATCATCACCAACTCAGGACCTGTTTGATTCGCAGGATTTTGAAAACGCAGGAATAGGACACGGCAATATTACAAGTTTCAAACTGATATTACAAATGTTAGGAGTAATGCTGCACCTACGAAGAGGGAATTACTAGGAAGTTTACGTAAGAACTTTCGTTACTTTAGGTGGATGCAACATTATTGTACAAACTAAAATTCACCGCCCTAACAAGTCACTAATGGGCAAATAAGTTTTCGAGTCTCTGGCCACTTGATGTTTCAAAAACAAATTCAGCTTCTACGGAGACTTTGTCATTTAGGCTTAGATGCTTGCGGTGATCAGCACGCCATTCATTGTTGTGCCAGAGAACGCCAAACCTCATTACCTTGAGCACACTTGCCTCCAGAACAAAGAACCTGGCCAATTTAATCTCAGATGTGCTGCCTCGGTAGTCGATCAAATCAATTTTTGTAAGATGGAGATCAAGGCATTCGATGAGATTGTTATAGTGCAACACATTTTTCACTTTCGGGTCTTTTTTTATCTGCAAAAGAAGAGAACATATTAGAGCAGCTGGCTGCATAAAGATTGCCGTGTCATCAAGAGGTACCAATATCATTCGCTCATATGGTAGGGTTGGCTGGCTAGTGATATTTTTTCACTCTCTCTCTCTCTCTCTCTCTCTCTCTCTCTCTCTTTCTGTTTCCTCTCATTTAACTAGGAGCACGTGAAGAGCTTGGGCATTTGTTGCCTTCCACTATGTGGCCGATGCCATATTTTGCAAAAGTATGCCACATAATACGCATCAATGTCAAATCAAAAGATTTTGGCACCACTCTCGCGATGTGTGAGAGTTGGCACCGCTGTGCACACAGACCTACATGTATAAACAAATCAAACAAACCAACTACACCAGCCTCTCACTCTCCCAAACAAGTGTTTTTTTATTGCCTCAGTCCTCTCTCTCTCCCACGCGGTGTTTTTTCATTGCGTGAGTTAATTTGGCACCGGAGCAAAGTAGGTGATCTAGATTGGGGCACCAGGTGAGAAATGGAGGGGCATCGATGCCAAATGCATCACAAGTGAATTTGGCACATGTTTTGGCCTAGATAGCCCACTTTTGTACTCCCTCCGTCCCAAAATTCTTGTCTTAAATTTGTCTAAATACGGATATATCTAGTTACATTTTAGTGTTGGATACATCCGTATCTAAACAAATGTAAGACAAGAATTTTGGGACGGAGGGAATACTACCTCGTATTTAGTATAAAATTTTGACCATAGATTTACCCAAGAAAATGCCAATGCATGTCACTAAAAATTACACCATTTGAAATTATGTTCAAATACGAATCCAATGATATAGTTCTTAGTGACATGCATTAACATTTTGTCAGTTAAATCTATGGTCAAATTTTGATACTACAAAATTGGAAGACTAAACCATGATGGAGGTAGTACTTGCTCTTAGGGTAATCATAGAGTTACTGGAGTAGTCTAAGTTACTTTCCACTATGACTAGCCTAGGCTACTATAGTAGTACATCATAAAAACGATGCAGGTGATCATGTGAGAAAAAAATACTAAAAACATTTCTTTCAGTGCAGTGCGTAGATGAAGTTTTGAACACTACACTTGTCATCGTAATTTGGGAAAATTACGAAAAAATTGAGCTACGTTGTGATTACCGTTTACTTATAGGAAAGAAGTTTCACCTCGATGAGTAGCTTCTCCGTGCACGGAAAGCATGTAAGGAATCCAACAACTTGATCCAGATTGGGGCCGATAGATTTTAGTGCTAAGATCTTCACTTTGCGCATGGACTGGGTCAAGCTTGTGGGAATCATTTTCTGGAACACGGTCGTAAATACATCAAGAAGAAATTAAAAAATGTGAATTTCAAGAAGACGGAGAAGAAGATGAGTGCTGTACCTGAACGATTACGGGTCCAATAAAGAGTTCGGAGAATTTGGAAGACGAGTACACCAACACTGTCAATTTCGGCGCGTCAATGACCCTGATTTTTGTTGGACCTTCTAGATCTGATACAAGCAATCTCTCAAGGAAAGGCGCATTCTCAATGACCATAACATGGAACAGCTGGAGTGATCTCTTCCCAATTGATGTCTTGTTGCGGGGCCAGCAAGACACATAAATCCATCGAAGATTCGTCGAGGCGATGTGGAGGCTAATGAACCTGTGGATCTGCTCAAGATGAAGGTACTCGAGCGCAGTACAGCTGCAGAGCAGGTGCTCCATAGCCTTCTTCGAGATGACAACGTCGAAGAGGTCGAGCTGCTTGAGTTGAGGGAGAAGAAGGGCGGGCGCGGCATTAATCTGGGGAAGATAGCAGGAGCTGAAGCTGGCGCAGCGCAGCGTTGGCATGAGGCGGAGCGCGGACGGCGGCAGAGAGCGACATTGTCCAGCTTCAAAGCTGAGCTCCTCGAGCTGATCTAGGGCGGGGGATAAGAACCACTCGTCGAACTTGGGTTGGACCTTGCAGTTGGTACTGAACATGCGGATGTCAAGGCGTCTGGCTGGCCCAGGGTGCGATGAAAGGATCTTGGAGATTGCGGCCATGCGTTTGCAATCCCCGTCGCAGAGGCAGCTGTCGACGGTGAGTTTGAGGGGGACGCAGCGCCAGAGGGGGCGCCACCGCCGGGACAGCAGGGCGGTCCGCACGGCAGATTTTGTGGGGAGGAGGCCGATGATGACGAGCAACATGTCGTCGGGGAGGCTGCTGATGAAGTCCAGGCTCGCCGGATGCGGTTTTGGCTCGAGCTGCCTCCGCTTGTTGCCTACCTCGCCGTCCATCTCAACCGGCGGTGACGCCGGTGTACACGTGTGCTAGTGTGTGTTGTGTGCTGGGTGTGCGCGAGTGCGTCCTTCTGTGCATGCCGCTGCGCAGTGGTGAATTGTGCATGAGTGCGTCCTTCGCGCGCAAGAAGTTTGTCCTCAATGCGCCCTCAATTTACTAGCATGCGGGGTGCTACCCCAAGTGGTTTCAACTTTTTTTACTTCACCGCGTGTCAGATGGGCCTCTAGTTTACTTATTTTCACCCACTGCCACATGGGCCAGCACACGAAGATACAGAACACGAGCTGACAAGGCAGCATGTGGATTGGTTGATCGGTCAACTAAACAATATACGGAGCTATACTCTGACACAGTGAGTGTATAATCCGTCGGTATAGAGAGTTCGAGTGAGAGGGGAGGCCCGTGAGAGATAGAAGAGAGAGAGAGAAAGAGCTACTCCCTCCGTTCGATAATGTAGTTCCAACATTTTTTTAAGTCAAACTTTTGAAAATTTAACCAAGTTTATAAAGAAATTACTTATATATACAATACCAAAGATAAATGATAGTATGAAGTAAGTACATGTTTTGATGAATCTAATGATCGTTCCAGATGTAAATGTTTTCTCCACATATACCTGGTCAAACTTTTCTAAGGTTTGACTTTTCAAAACATCCATATTCTTATGGACGTGACAGAGTCCCTAACTAGAGAGAGAGAGTGAGTGAAAAAAGTGTGTGCGCATGTGTGAAAGAGACATGGACAACACACGATAAAAGTAGAGAAAAAGCATGCATGTCTTATGCAAACATATCACACATGCATCTTCGGCAACGGAGGCAAGGTGAGGAGATAGTGTGTGGTTGTTTGGAACCGAGAGAGCAAGCCCCCTAGCACGTGGCCAAGAGGGGTCTCACAAACAAGGGAGAGAGGTCGAGAGAGACATACAGAGAAAATGCAGACATGGGGAGGAGAGAGTGTATGTTTGTCATAGAGAGATCCCCTGGAGATCGTGATGGGACTACATGGGTGGGAGATCGAGTGACAAGGTGTGTGCGCGATAGAAGATGCCCCGAGAGATATCGAGATAGACGTATGGATGGAAGGAGACAATACGTGTGTTCCTGATGGCTAGTAAGAGATAATCATACTTAGGAGGGGGGAGTGCTTGCGCCTATGATGGAGTGAGTGATTATGGTACTTAGGGGGGTGCGTGTCACATGTAAAGAGAACAAGGGCGGAGAGTGTTGGATGGGTCTATATGTATAGCGCGAGTGAGACATGTGTATGTGTGAACCAGGGAGATATAAGGCCAGTTTGGCTTCCGTCCTGAGCATCTTTTGCCTGGCCTAGGGTTGTGGCTGGATTTCATGCACACTTGTTTGGTTGCTACCCAGTGAAAAAGAGAGCCCGCCTGGCCTGGGTTCCCTTGCACTTTAATTAGCCTGGCTAAACTCCAGACACTGCAAGTAGCCTGGCCCAGGCGACCGATTTCGAACACCTGGTTGTGTGGCCACGAGGCTAACAACAACGTGGATGGATATTAGCAGTAAATAATTGATGCATGGATTGATTGATGGGACGTTGATGCGTTGCCTGGACCAACCATGAACCAAACGCTTCAGCACCACACAAGCCTGGCCAGGCAGAAATATTTTACATCTCATGTCCACACCAGGCAGTACCGGCCATCAAGGCATGAGGGTCAGGTCACGAACCAAACTGACCAATAAAGTTTGAGAGAGATTGAGGAGCCCCGATAAGGCTGAGTGGTGCGTCAGATGGCTGAGAGGGGGAAAGAGATATTCCATCCGCTCGATAATGCAGTGCATGTAAATTTTTTAGAAGTCAAACTTTGGAAACTTTGATCAGGTTTACGCAAATGTTATTTATATCTACAATACCAAAGATACATCATACAAAACTACATCTCATGGTGAATCTAATGGTATATGTTTGCCGTACTAGATGTCATTCTTTTTCTCCACGTACATGGTCAAACTTTGTGATGTTTGACTTTTCAATAAATCTATATGATATGGACCAAGGAGAGTGCCTCAGTCGAGACAGATCAAGTGCGTGTGAAGGAGAATGAGTAAGTGTGCAAAAAGAGTATGTGTGTGAAAGAGAAAGTGACAACAAACGATAAATTAGAGAGAGAGTGTGTTTTTTTCGTTTCTTATGCGAACATATCACGCATGCATCTCCGAGATGGAAAAGCGAGGCAAGGAGATACACAAAGATAGCTAGTGTGTGATTGTTTGCAACGGAGAGAGACACCCCTATAGCACATGTCCAATAGAGGTCTGGCCAACAAGGAACAAATGTTGAGAGGGACACATGGATGGCATGGACGCATGGGGAGGGAGAGAGGGTGTGTTTGTGATAGAGAGATCCCGTCGAGATCGTGAGGGGACTATATGGGTGGGAGATCGAGGGAGTGCATGCGTGATAGAAAGATGCCCCGAGAGAAATCGAGATAGACCATGCACATGTTTGTGATGGAGACTAAGATTAGCTAGTCATATACATATAGGGGGGACTGCGTGTGCCTACAATTGAGTGAGAGACCATCATACTTGGCTAGCTGGGCATGAGATTGTGTGTGTGGGCGTGTGAGATGGAGAGAGAACGAGGGGGAGAGATAGAGTTTTAGATGGGCCTATCGAGTGCGAGTGAGATATGCATGTGTATGTGTGACCCAGGTGATGGAGAGTTTGAGAGAGGGGGGAAGAGCTCCGAGATGACATAGTGGTGCGTGAGAGAGTTACGGGCAAAGAGCCAAGGAATTTTTGTGCGTACGATGAGTGCACCCAAGATATCTAGCTTGGACTAGCTAGAGTATCATACATAGTGTGCGAGAGAGACCTATAGATGGTGTATATATGCATGCGAAGTAGAAAGACCCCCCCACACACACACACAGAGAGAGAGATGGAGAGAAAGGGAGAGAGACCAACAAGGTTTTTATGTCAGATGCGTGCGACAGAATTGAAGATTGTCGGCGAGAGAGAGAGACAGAGAACAGGAGTCCGGGAGAGGGGGAGGTCGCGTTTTATGCATCAAAGACTGATATAAACCATGTTTCGATATAAACTTGCATTCAAATATTTAAATTGGAGAACATGTAGTCTGCAATCCACACATGAACGGATATATGCGTATATCAAACAAGTTCATTAATTTGACATTCAACATGTTCATGGAGTACTATAATACTGTACAACATGCTACTCGATTGAGGTGTTCAATTTTGGATTTAGTTCACTATTTTGACCTACTAAACGAGCAATTTCATTGAATCGAGATATTTCATTTTGGGTTTGATTCGCGTTTTTGAGTGGGTCAACTATTTGTCAGATAGTAAATCGCTAGCAACGAGCATGTAAAAACACATTACTCCCGAGCATCATCTCTCCATCTAAAAAAGAAGTGGCAAGCTAATATTTCAAAATTTGATCCGAATCGACTTGGTAAGGTAGACGTGGATGCTCGTTCTCCCAAAATTTGAATGAACCGTTAAACATCCTCTCTGCTCGATGGAATTCGCCCGAGCAAATAAATGGGAGACGCGAAATTACCGTCCTATGTGGGACACACATCAATTGGCCCGTTGTACATCGAGGGTAGGTTCGTAACTTCATCCAAGTGCGCCTTCTCCTTGGCCGAAATGACATGTGCCGAATAATTCATAAACCATGGTCGGCAAAACATGCTCTCCTCGCCCGAAATAGCTCGCGCCCACTATTTCAATACACGCTCTCCTAGCCCGAAATCGCTCGCGCCCACTATAGTTCAAAACACGCCCTCCTCGCCCGAAATCGCTCCCGCCCACTATTTGGGGAGAAGCAAAGTTACTCTACTATCCCCGACCCTCAGTACACAGACCCAAGCCGAGAAGCCTATAGGCAAGGGTAGAATTGTAACTCCCCCTCACATTTCAGACAAATGCGTCCGTAAGACATGGTTCCACTCCCCTCCCAATCCCCCCCACCCGCCCCCATTCATACATCATGGGTGCAAAATCACCTTCTCCCCGGGAAGCTCCCTTCTCCCAAGCTGCGAAACCTCATCCCCACCTCCATGGCGCCCCCACCGCACCAATTTCATAGCCGCCCTCCTCCCTAATGCCAGAGATGCTGTCCATTTGCCGTCATGCACTGGGCCGTGTGCCTCTTACTCCGTGCTACTGGTGGTGCCTCGACGACGGCCGCGTGAACCGTACCGGAGCCGATTCACCCCCGCCGTTGTTCATGGCGCCTGAGCGGCTCCAACTTCGGATCCGTCCAGAGTCCTGGCGCTGCTTCCACGTAGCCGTCGACTGTCGCAACATCGCTCTTTCCCTACCGCCGGTCACCACCGCAACCGCGCCGGCCTCACCGACTCGGCAGCTGGACCTGCCTACTTCACCATGACGCCAGATAGGTCGCACCGTCATCTCAAATCTCTTTATTTAGGCATTAGTTGTCTGAATTTTTATTCCGGGCCAATCGATTCCCAATGGGAAGCGGCACCCCTCGAGGCGGCGGAGCTCCTAGGCTGCCGGTTGGCTGGTGTCTAACGTAAGGGTGCGGGGCCACAAGTTCACCGCGGAAGCAACGCTTAGATGGCTATCTTTTAGAGTTGCGTGGGTTGAAGGTACTGCCGCCGCCGGATCTGGATGACGGGGAGTCTTTGTGGATTGGCCCGGGGCGACGCAACCACGACGGTGCGGTGGGGCGGGGAGCGGGGTTTTGGCTGGGGCCACGGACGGCGGAGGCAGGCTGCTCTGCCGTTGGTCGCTGGCTCTTCGGGGAAGATTCCGAACAGTGTCAGCCAGGAGGCACAAGACGGCCAGCCATCCGGCGTAGATCGGACAGTACCAAAATAAATAAAATCGTGTGACCCCAATTTAGTCTTCAGTCAACAGACGTGTGACCACTCTCGTACCTTGCTGTTGATCTCTTAGTGTATTTCTTCGGATCAAAGAGATATGTCGTTCTTAACATTAAGCTTATCTGCATCTTCAGACACACCGTCTTCCGACTCACCGCAGCTGCTCCAACAAGGGAAGCATACACCAGAAGGGAGCTATAGTCCCCACTCAACAGTTCCCTGCATCGAATGCGCGTGCCTGACATGGACAGCCACAACAACTGCAGGGCCATCGACAAGTCAGCACATGATGCTCACTCCTATGGATGGCAGCCAGATAGGTTGTACCCTCATCTTACTTATGTGCAACATTTATGGCTTTGTTATTCATCTAAGCATGGAAAATAGATCATCACATTTCACTATATATTCATGCTGATATCTTACGGGTCTTGTTCAGGAGTTAACGCTGTTCCATAGTTCAGCTAAGATACTTGTTCTTTAGGTAACGCTGTTCCATAGTTATCATCCATCAGCCAATGCTATCCCACAGGCTGGTGATTATAGTATTATACCACTTCTAGTATTACCTATGTTGTTCTTTAATACTTTTGTGTGCCATCTAGTTAATCTTGAGTACAAACGATACATATTATGTAGCTTTCATATGTGTTCTCCCTTTAGTTTATGAGACCTGTTGCTGCTAGTTAACCCCAGTCCTACTATTTATGTCGTCTCCTATAGGCACTCATTACATAAGTCTAACTACTAGTTGTGTTCCATGCATGTCAGATATAATTGGACACACTGATATATCCACAAGAACCTCACGGAGCAATGTAAAGGCCAATAAACTTGATGTCAATGATACCCAATATGATGGAACATGTAAAGGTAGTTCTTTAAAATACTTGCAGAAAGATGATGAATCCTCTTCACCCCACAAGGTCCTTGCTCTAACTTGGCCTGTGATATGGGTACAACATGCATATAACGTCCTGGAGTGTATCTACTCTGTTGCAATGCCATGTGCTTAGCATGCTGATCATGCATGTAAATATGTCATGCCTTCCTGTTTTTCAGTACCTATTCCATTCATGATAACATGTTTTCAAATTCAAGTACTGTCATTCTACTCTATCGCAATGCCATCTGCTTAATTTGGACATCATGCTTCTGAATATCTTATGCATTGTTATTCATCAGTATGTACTTCATCTGTCTACCATACCATGTTTTTTCCATTGAAGTGCTGTTCTAGTGCTCTGTTGCAATGCCATCTTATTTTCCCAATCATACACGTGTATGTTGCCTTAGTTATTTCTGTACGTATTCCGCTAGCATACAGTTTTACATTTAACTAGTGTTTTTTTGCTGTGTTGTCCTGTCATATCCCTAGCTCTTACACCATACTCCCTCCATCCGGATTACATGTTGCCGAAATGGATAAAAAAGGATGTATCTAGAACTGAAATACGCCTAGACCCATCCATTTTTTCCGGATGGAGGGAATACATGTCAATATGTCATGCCTTTCTATTCTTCAGTACCTATTCCATCTCTCTGTTGTCGCATGTTTTATAATTAAAGCACCATTCTTCTATACAAGGCATGCAAGGGGAAGACGACTATGTTAGAATCTGAAGGGTTACAAACAAGGACTTTGCAAAAGATCCAAACGCCAGGAGATAATAAACCAACTCCATATTTTATAGATACTGCTCCAGCACAGAGAAACCCAACTCCTACTGATAATAAGCAGATTCCAGTGGCCAAAGAACTAGTCCGCTCTAGTCCAGCAAAAATATGTCAACTCAATTCTAAGAAGCGTGTGCGTATCCTTGCATCATGAAATTTTATAGTATGCTGATCATAATTTCTACATGTTTCTTACCCATCTCTCTTTTAGAAAATAAGCTTAACAGATAGAATAATTTTTGTAATGGTATCGTTTATGAGGAAAGATTCTTGCAGGAATTCTCTGTGCTCCAATGTAGATGTAAGTACCTATTGTATATCACTATATTTTTACATGAGCATGTATTTTGTTAATCGGCGTGAATCCAACCTTTATCTGATCTAAATTTAGTTGTAGCAAAATGTATGATTAAAGGCCATAATGTTGATATTTGCAAGGAAAACTGCCTGGTAGTTTTGCATCCTGAGCTGCATGAGTGTACTATCTCATATCAATGGGTTTGAATAAGTTGGTTCTGCAATGGGTTTTTTAGTGTTTTTTTACTGTGTTGTCCCGTCGTATCCCTAGCTCTTACATCATACTCCCTCCGTCCGAATTAAATGTCGCAGAAATGGATAAAACTGGATGTATCTAGAACTGAAATACACCTAGACCCATCCATTTATTTCCGGATGGAGGGAATACATGTCAATATGTCATGCCTTTCTATTCTTCAGTACCTATTCCATCTCTGCTGTAGCATGTTTTATAACTGAATCACCATTCTTTTATATAAGGCATACAAGGGGAAGACGGCTATGTTAGAATCTGAAGGGTTACAAACCAGGTCTTTGCAAAAGATCCAAACGCCAGGAGATAATAAACCAACTCCGTTTTTCATAGATACTGCTCCAGCACAAAGAAACCCAACTCCCACTGATAATAAGTAGATTCCAGTGGCCAAAGAACTAGTCCGCTCTAGTCCAGCAAAAGAATGTCAACTCCATTCTAAGAAGCGTGTGCGTATCCTCGCATCATGAAATTGTATAGCATTCTGATCATATTTTCTACATGTTTCTTACGCATCTCTCTTTTAGAAAATAAGGTTAAACGATACAAGACTTCCTCCATTGGCATCGTATTCGAGGAAAATATCTTGCGGGAATTCTCTGTGGTCCAATGCTGATGTAAGTACCTGTTGTATATCACTATATTTTTACATCAGCATGTATTTTGTTAATCGGCGTGAATCTAACCTTTATCTGATCTAAAATTAGTTGTAGCAAAATGTTAAAGGCGCCAATGTTGATTTTTGTAAGGAAAACTGCCTGGTAGTTTTGCATACTGAGCTGCATGAATGTACTATCTCATATCACGCACATTACTGAATTGTAGTGATTCTCTGGTTGCCCATTCATTCATTGTGTCAATGTTGCTTTCATATTACCTTACCTGGCTGATGATAGCTGTGCCATATTGTGTTGATTTGGTGTAGGCTAGTTGCCCAAACGTTCGTTGTGTCAATGTTGCTTTCCAATTATCTGACTTTGCCAATGATAGCAATGCTAGTGTGTTAATTTTGTGCAGGCTGCTGAAGATAAGATGACAAACTCTGAAAACAGCAAGGCAACCCCATTGTTTCTTTCCAGTAAATCTAGGCCAGGTAATATGGCAATAACTCATGATTAATCTATTTGGTTCATGTCCTAATTTATGTTATGATGCAGTGGTCGAGACACTCTCCACTATCAATAATACAAGCCTGCCAAAATCGCCATCTGAATCTGTCCAGTATCCTTTGTCTTGAATGCAACGGAATAAATGTATGTTTGTGAACCAATTAATGGCTGAAACAATGATGGAAATGGTGGATGAATCAGAGGTGCAGAGTCGTGCAACACAACAACTGATCAATGTTTTCAGAGACAATGTAGCAAAGCAGCAAGAACTTGCCCACATGCTTATGGGCGTCATCTGTGCTGAGGTTCAGATTGTGACGTTGTAGATGGTCAGGTTCTGCTCATTTATTTGCACTGGCATCAATCTTTGATTGCCGAGTGGATGTAATTTCTTGTAATATATGCTGGATGTGCAACGTTATTCCCCGTATGCCGTACCTTTGCTTGATTGGTTTTGGTCCTGTGCATAATTGCTCCTCGTAATGGGCTCAAATTATCTAATTTGGCCTAAAGACATGAACGAGCTTTAGTGGGCCCATTAAGTTAATGGGCCGTTACTAGGCCGAAAGTTAATGGTCGGCCCTCTTACCTCCCGGGTCGTTAACAGGCTGTTACTAAGTTTGGGCTACATATGGCCCAACTATACTGTAGGCCTTTAGCAGGCCGAAAGAGACAGCGGGCTTGTACTGGACCATGAAGAGCATGGGCCGCTAAGAGGCCGAAAGTCAGGTCGTATTGTAAATGGTCCAATTGTGTTGTGGGCCTTTAGCGGGCCGAAAGAGAAACCGGGCTGGTATTGGACCACGAAGGGCATGGGCCGTTAAAAGGCCAAAACTAAGGTCCGACTACAAATGGCCCAACTCATTTATGGTCCGTTAACAGGCCGAAAGGCACACAGGGCCGGGAATTGGCCCAACACTTAAATGGGTCGCTAAAAGGCCAAAACTCAGGTCCGACTACAACTGGCCCAACTGATTTATGGGCTGCCAACAGGCTGAAAGTGACACCGGGCCAGAAATTGGCCCAACACTTAAATGGGCCGCTAAAAGGCCGAAACTCAGGTCCGACTACAAATGGCCCATCAAATTTATGGGTCGTCAACAGGATGAAAGACACACTAGGCCAGAAATTAGCCCAACATTTAAATGGGTCGCTAAAAGGCCGAAAGATGTACATCCTGAAAATTGGCCCATCCATTAAATGGGCCGTTAACAGGCCAAAATCTCATCGGGCCGATATTGAGCCCAAATATATAGCGGGTTGTTAACGGGCTCGAACTGACGATGGGCTGCAATGGTGAAAAATCTTTAACGGGTCGTTGACGGGCCGAATGGCACATCTCGTATGGGTCGTGGGCTTAAATGGACCTGACACAAGTAGGCCTTATATGGGTCGGCCTGCTAATATTTACTGGGCCGGCCTTTTTCACCAGAATGGGCCACTGTTGGGCCGTGCCACGTGTCGACCTATCATAGGCGCCTCCTGTCCAACGAGTGGATGACATCTGTCCCAACGGTGAGGCAACACGTGTTTCCTTCGGCCAATCAGAATTTTACACGTGGAAATTTCCCATTGGCCAGGGCTGTTAACGGATTATCGGATCCAAAATCCGACCCGATAGCTTAACGGCGTTCCGTTACGGTGGATGCCTCGTGTCGGTCACCCTTGACGAAAGCACTTCTGTGACGCGCGATTTATCGTCATGGAAGTGGACACTTCCGTGATGATAATTTTGGTAATGTCATGGAACACTTCTACGACAGCACATGTATGACTATCTTGATTCTGTCATAAAATCGTCATGGATGTACATGCATGACAAAAAACGCGACCTTCTGTGACAAACACGTATCATCACGGAAGTGTATTTTTTTTGTAGTGACATCATTAGAGAATGATGTGATTGACTTGACCCATCCGTTAGCTTAACACGACGATCGTTACAGTTTCATTGCTACTGCTTTCTTCATGACTTATACATGTTCCTCAGACTATGAGATTATGCAACTCCCGAATACCGGAGGAACCCCTTGTGTGCTATCAAACGTCACAACATAACTGGGTGATCATAAAGATGCTCTACAGGTGTCTCTGATGGTGTTTGTTGAGTTGGCATAGATCAAGATTAGGATTTGTCACTCCAAGTATCGGAGAGGTATCTCTGGGCCCTCTCGGTAATGCACATCACTATAAGCCTTGCAAGCAATGTGACTAATGAGTTAGTTACGAGATGATGCATTATGGAACGAGTAAAGAGACTTGTCGGTAATGAGATTGAACTAGGTATTGAGATACCGACGATCGAATCTCGGGCAAGTAACATACCGATGACATAGGGAACAACGTATATCATTATGTGGTTTGACCGGTAAAGATCTTCGTAGAATATGTAGGAACCAATATGAGTATCCAGGTTCCGCTATTGGGTATTGACTAGAGATGAGTCTCGGTCATGTCTACATAGTTCTCGAACCCGAAGTGTCCGCACACTTAACGTTGTATGACGATTTGTATTATGAGTTATGTGATTTGATGACCGAAGTTTGTTTGGAGTGCCAGATGAGATCGGGGACATGACGAGGAGTCTTGAAATGGTTGAGATGTAAAGATTGATATATTGGAAGGCTATATTCGGACATCGGAAAGGTTTTGAGTGATTCGGGTATTTTTCGGAGTAACAAAGAGTTACGGGAATTCATATTGGGCCTTAATGGGCCATACGGGAAAGGAGAGAAAGGCCTCAAGGGTGGCCGCGCCCCTTCCCCATGGACTGGTCCGAATTGGACTAGGGAAAGGGCCCCCCTTCCTTCCTTCTCCTTCTCCCTTCCCTTTTTCCTATTCCATGTGGGAGGTGGAATCCTACTAGGACTAGGGAGTCCTAGTAGGACTCCACACTTTGGGCGCACCCTATGAGGGCCGGCCTCCTCCTCCATCCATCCTCTATATACATGTCCAGGGGGCACCCCATAGACGCAGAAGTTGATCGTTGATCCCTTAGCCGTGTGCGGTGCCCCCCTCCACCATAACCAACCTCGGTCATATCATCGTAGTGCTTAGGCGAAGCCCTGCAACGGTAGCATCATCATCACCGTCATCATGCCGTCGTGCTGACGAAGCTCTCCCTCGACACTCAGCTGGATCGAGAGTTCGTGGGACGTCACCGAGCTGAACGTGTGCAGATCGCGGAGGTGCCATACTTTCGTACTAGGATCGTTCGATCATGAAGACGTACGACTACATCAACCGTGTTGTCATAACGCCTCTGCTTATGGTCTACGAGGGTACGTGGACAACACTCTTCCCCTCTCGTTGCTATGCATCACCATGATCTTGAGTGTGCGTAGGAATTTTTTTGAAATTACCGCGTTCACCAACAGTGGCATCCGAGCCAGGTCTATGCGTAGATGTTATATGCACGAGTAGAACACGAAGGAGTTGTGGGCGTGGGTATATACATATTGCTTGCCGTCACTAGTTGATTCTTGATTCAGTGGTATTGTTGGATGAAGCGGCTCAGACCGACATTACGCATACGCTTACACAAGACTGGTTCTACCGACATGCTTCGCACACAAGTGGCTAGTGGGTGTCTGTTTCTCCAACTTTAGTTGAATCGGATTCAATGAACAAGGTTCTTTCTGAAGATCAAAAAGCAATCACTATGCCGCATTGTGGTTTTTGATGCGTAGGTAAGAACGGTTCTTGCTCAGCCCGTAGCAGCCACGTAAAACTTGCAACAACAAAGTAGAGGACGTCTAACTTGTTTTTGGAGGGCTTGTTGTGATGTGATATGGTCAAGACGCGATGAGATATAAGTATTTGTATGAGATGATCATGTTTTTGTTGAAGTTATCCGCAGCTGGCAGAAGCCTTATGGTTGTCTCTTTATTGCATAAGATGCAAGCGCCAAATAATTGCTTTAATTTATCCTATGCGATAGCAATAGTTGGCGAGATGACCATGTGATGACACGTTGATAGAGATCAAGATGATGGAGATCATGGTGTCATGCCGGTGACGATAGAGATCATGACGGTCCTTTGGAGATGGAGATCAAAGGCGCAAGATGATCATGGCCATATCATGTCACATATTTTGATTGCATGTGATGTTTATCCTTTATGCATCTTATTTTGCTTAGTTCGGCGGTAGCATTATAAGATATCTCTCGCTAAATTTCAAGGTCTAAGTGTTCTCCCTGAGTATGCACCATTGCGACAGTTCGTCGTGCTGAGACACCAAGTGATGATCGGGTGTGATAAGCTCTACGTTCACATACAATGGGTGCAAGCCAGTTTTGCACAGGCAGAATACTCAGCTTAAACTTGACAAGCCTAGCATATGCAGATATGGCCTCGGAACACTAGAGACCGAAAGGTCGAGCGTGAATCATATAGTAGATATGATCAACATAGTGATGTTCACCATTGAAAACTACTCCATCTCACGTGATGATCGGACATGGTTTAGTTGATTTGGATCACGTGATCATTTAGATGACTAGAGGGTTGTCTATCTAAGTGGGAGTTCTTAAGTAATATGATTAATTGAACTTTAATTTATCATAAACTTAGTCCTGATAGTATTTGCATAACTATGTTGTAGATCAATAGCTCGCGATCTAGCTCCCCGTTTATTTTTGATATGTTCCTAGAGAAAAACTATGTTGAAAGATGATAGTAGCAATAATGCGGACTAGGTCTGTGATCTGAGGATTATCCTCATTGCTGCACAGAAGAATTATGTCCTTGATGCATCGCTAGGTGACAGACCTATTGCAGGAGCAGATGCAGACGTTATGAACGTTTGACAAGCTTGGTATGATGACTACTTGATAGTTTAGTGCACCATGCTTTACGGCTTAGAACCAGGACTTCAAAAATATTTTGAATGCCACAGAGCATATAAGATGTTCTAAGAGTTGAAATTGGTATCTCATACTCATGCCCGTGTCAAGAGGTATGAGACATCTGACAGTACTTTGCCTACAAGATGGAGGAGAATAGCTCAATGAGTGAGCATGTGCTCAGAATGTCTGAGTACTACAATCACTTGAATCGAGTGGGAGTTAATCTTCCCGATAAGATAGTGATTGACAGAGTTCTCTAGTCACTATCACCAAGTTACTAGAACTTCATGATGAACTATAATATGCAAGGGATAATGGAAACGGTTCCCAAAGCTCTTCGCGATGCTGAAATCGGCGAAGGTAGAAATCAAGAAAAAGCATCAAGTGTTGATGGTTGACAAGACCACTAGTTTCAAGTAAAAGGGCAAGGGAAAGAAAGGGAACTTCAAGAACAATGGCAAGCAAGTTGCTAGTCCCACGAAGAAGCCCAAAGCTAGACCCAAGCCTGAAACTGAGTGCTTCTACTGCAAAGGAAATGGTCACTTGAAGTGGAACTGCCCTAGATACTTGGCGGTTAAGAAGGATGCCAAAGTGAACAAAGGTATATTTGATATACATGTTATTGATGTGTACTTTACTAGTGTTTATAGCAAACCCCTCGGTATTTGATACTAGTTCAGTTGCTAAGAGTAGTAACTCGAAACGGGAGTTGCAAAATAAACAAAGACTAGTTGAGCACGAGGTGACGATGTGTGTTGGAAATGATTCCAAGGTTGATAAGATCACCATCGCACACTCCCTTTACCTTCGGGATTAGTGTTGAACCTAAAATAAATATTATTTGTAGTTTGCGTTGAGCATAATATGATTGGATCATGTTTATTGCAATATGGTTATTCATTTAAGTCAAAGAATAATTGTTATTCTATTTACATGAATAAAACCTTCTGTGGTCATACACCCAAGATGAATGGTTTATTGAATTTCGATCGTGGTGATACACATATCCATAATATTGAAGCCAAAACATGCAAAGTTAATAATGATAGTGCAATCTATTTGTGGCACTGCCGTTTAGGTCATATTGGTGTAAAGCGCATAAAGAAACTCCATGCTGATGGACTTTTGGAATCACTTGATTATGAATCACTTGATGCTTGCGAACTATGCCTCATGGGCAAGATAACTAAGACTCTGTTCTCCGGAACAATGGAGCGAGCAGCTGACTTATTGGAAATAATACATACTGATGTATGAAATCCGACAAGTGTTGAGGCTCGCGGCGGGTATCGTTGTTTTCTGACCATTCACAGATGATTTGAGCAGATATGGGTATATCTACTTGATGAAACATAAGTCTGAAACATTTGAAAAGTTCAAAGAATTTCAGAGTGAAGTGGAAAATCATCGTAAAAAGAAAATAAAGTTTCTATGATCTGAATGCGGAGGCGAATATTTGAGTTACGAGTTTGGTCTTCATTTGAAACAATGTTGAATAGTTTCGCAACTCACGCCACCTAGAATACCACAGCATAATGGTGTGTCCGAATGTTGTAATCATACTTTATTGGATATGGTGCGATCTATGATGTCTCTTACTGATTTACCACTATCGTTTTGGGGTTATGCATTTGAGACAGCTGCATTCATGTTAAATAGGGCACCATCTAAATCCGTTAAGATGACACCGTATGAATTATGGTTTGGCAAGAAACCAAAGTTGTCATTTCTTAAAGTTTGGGGTTGCGATGCTTATGTGAAAAAGTTTCAAACTGATAAGCTCGAACCCAAACCGGAGTAGTGTGTCTTCATAGGATACTTAAAAGAAACTGTTGGGTACACCTTCTATCACAGATCCGAAGGCAAGATATTTTGTTGCTAAGAATGGATCCTTTCTAGAGAAGGAGTTTCTCTCGAAAGAAGTGAGTGGGAGGAAAGTAGAACTTGATGAGGTAATTGTACCTTCTCCCGAATTGGAAGGTAGTTCATCATAGAAATCGGTTCTAGTGATTCCTACACCAATTAGTGAGGAAGCTAATGATGATGGTCATGAAACTTCAGATCAAGTTACTATCGAACCTCGTAGGTCAACAAGAGTACGGTCCGCACCAGAGTGGTATGGTAATCCTGTTCTGGAAGTCATGTTACTAGACCATGACGAACCTACGAACTATGAGGAAGCGACGATGAGCCCAGATTCCGCAAAATGGCTTGAGGCCATGAAATCTGAGATGGGATCCATGTATGAGAACAAAGTATGGACTTTGATTGACTTGCCCGATGATCGGTGAGTCATTGAGAATAAATGGATCTTCAAGAGGAAGACGGACAATGATAGTAGTGTTACTATCTACAAAGCTCGAATTGTCGCAAAATGTTTTTGACAAGATCAAGGTGTTGACTACGATGATATGTTCTCACTCATATCGATGCTTAAAAGTCTATCTGAATCATGTTAGGAGTTGCCGCATTTTATGAAATCTGGCAAATGGATGTCAAAACTGCATTCCTTAATGGATTTCTTGAAGAAGAGTTTTGTATGATGCAACCAGAAGGTTTTGTCAATCCTAAAGATGCTAACAAAGTGAGCAAGCTCCAGCGATCCATCTATGGACTGGTGCAAGCATTTCGGAGTTGGAACATATGCTTTGATAAAGTGATCAAAGCATATGGTTTTATACAGACTGTATTTACAAGAAAGTGAGTGGGAGCACTACAATATTTCTGATAACTATATGTGAATGACATATTGTTGATCGGAAATAATGTAGAATTTTCTGGAAAGCATAAAGGAGTATTTGAAAGGTGTTTTTCAAAGAAAGACCTTAGTGAAGCTACTTACATATTGAGCATCAAGATCTATAGAGATAGATCAAGACGCTTGATATATTTTCAATAAGTACATATCTTGACAAGATTTTGAAGTGGTTCAAAATAAAACAGTCAAAGAAGGAGTTCTTTCCTGTGTTGCAAGGTGTGAAGTTGAGTAAATACTCAAAACCCGACCACAGCAGAAAATAGAAAGAGAATGAAAAGTCATTCCTATGCCTCAGTCATAGGTTCTATAAAATATGCTATGATGAGTACCAGACCTATTGTATACCTCACCATACGTTTGGCAAGAGGGTACAATAGTGATCCAGGAGTGGTTCACTGGACAACGGTAAAAAAATATCCTTAGTGGAATACGGAAATGTTTCTCGGTTATGGAGGTGACAAAGAGTTCGTCGTAGAGAGTTACGTCGATGCAAGCTTTGACACCAATCTGGATGACTCTAAGTCTCGATACATATTAAAAGTGGGAGCAATTAGCTAGAGTAGCTCCGTGCAAAGCATTGTAGACATAGAAAATTTGCAAAATACATACGACTCTGAATGTGGTAGACCCGTTGACTAAATTTCTCTCACGAGCAAAACATGATCACTCTTTGGGTGTTAATCACATAGCGATATGAACTAGATTATTGACTCTAGTAAACCCTTTGGGTGTTAGTCACATGGAGATGTGAACTAATCACATAAAGATGTGAACTATTCGTGTTAAATCACATGACAATGTGAACTAGATTATTGACTCTAGTGCAAGTGGGAGACTGAAGGAAATATGCCCTAGAGGCAATAATAAAGTTGTTATTTATATTTACTTATATCATGATAAATGTTTATTATTCATTCTAGAATTGTATTAGCCGGAACTTAGTACATGTGTGAATACATAAACAAACAGAGTGTCACTAGTATGCCTCTACTTGACTAGCTCGTTAATCAAGGATGGTTAAGTTTCCTAGCCATGGACAAAGAGTTGACATTTGATAAGCGGGATCACATCATTAGAGAATGATGTGATTGACTTGACCCATCCGTTAGCTTAGCACGATGATCGTTACAGTTTCATTGCTACTGCTTTATTCATGACTTATACATGTTCCTCAGACTATGAGATTATGCAACTCCCGAATACCGGAAGAACACCTTGTGTGCTATCAAACATCACAACTTAACTGGGTGATTATAAAGATGCTCTACAGGTGTCTCCGATGGTGTTTGTTGAGTTGGCATAGATCAAGATTAGGATTTGTCACTCTAAGTATCAGAGAGGTATCTCTGGGCTGTAGTGACCAGACCTCAAACGGTCCAATCTCTGTGCTCAGGTGTCATCCCTGGATCAGTAATGCTGACACCACACAGTACTTGAAGGATTTATAACAGAGTAGCAATCACACACTTATTACAATGAAAGTCTCAAAAGAGAACTTATTACAATAAATATGGCTTAAGGCCATCTAATAACGATAACAACGGAAGGCTTGGAAGATAATTCAGTCCATCAACTCCAACAGCATCACTGAGTATAGAACCACGACCTAAAAACTCCTTAACTGAAAAGTCTGCAACATTAACGTTGCAGCCCGAAACGGGTCAGCACATGGAATATGCTGGCAAAGTAACACATAGAGAGTAATGGAATGAAATAGGCTATTCTATATGCATATTTGGCTGGTGGAAAGCTCTATGGTTACAGTTTTGCGTAAAGCCAAATTTTCCCTACTACAAAGGAATAAATTTTATTTAACTATCATGGTAGTTGTTAAACATTGAGAATGGTTGACAACATTCTCAATCCCAATTAAGCATCATCATTAACCCAACAAAATTAAATTTTAGAGTAACATGTTGAGATTCACATGATAATCCAGGTACTAGATACTCAAGATGTCCATAACCGGGGACACGGCTAATCATGATTAGTTTATACACTCTGTAGAGGTTTGCGCACTTTTCCCCACAAGACTCAATCGCCTCCGTTTGGTTTCTCGCACTTCATGGTGTTTGAGAAGACGGATGACCGAGACATAGTCTTTCAGAAGTGCTTGCACCTTACGATCGGGTAGACTGTTACACCTACTTTCCCCTACATCTGCTAGTCTACCACTGTAAGAGTTCGCACAACTTAATCAACTATGCTAGAGCCCATAATAGCTTGTGGCTGCACTCGGAAGTTTCTAGCATGAATAATCTCATGATCTCTTTGAGCCTGGGTGGCGGTCCATAAAAAAACAGGCAATCCTGGAATACCCAGGTGCCTCAATCCACCCAGATGTGTGTTTAAGTTGCCACCTTAAGTAAACCATTGATTAACAATCTCACATCTGTCATGAAATACTCTCAAACCCAATCCACGTCTACGAGCAATAGCATGGCAATAATAAGCACACGTAGAAGTAACTCCCAGGGGTTTGATAATAACAGCTAATAGGTTCTACCTCAATCTAATTCCCAAACCCACAATTTAATTAGATCCTAATCATGCAATGTGTGAGGATTGATCTAATGCAATAAAACTGGGTAGAGGGAAAACATGATCAAAGTGTTACTTGCCTTGCTGATGATCCGGGAAACCTAGCGATTCAAAGTAGCAAGCGGCGCACTCCGGGTATTCTATCGCAAACAAACAAGCATACAATAAGTACTCAACTAATGCACAGGTAAAACTCAAATAATAGATCTAACCCGAAAGTTCAACTTAAGAACTCCGGTTGGCAAAAAGAATCAAATCGAACGAAGCAACGAAAGACAAACAGCAAAAGAAAAGGCTTCGTTTACTATTCTGGATCTAGGGCAATTTTTACAGTGGCAAAAACTTGTTTGATTTAGTTAAACGGAAAGAGGGTTTCGAGATGAAACTCCACGCACTTGAATCGCCTGATTCCGATAAATGAGCGAAAAGTTAGACTAAAACGAAAATCGGATTAGAAAGCGCGATCAGAAAAATCGCGGATCTAATCCGGGAAAACGAAAAACGACGAACGTTCGTTAAAATGAATGAACGGACGAACGCTCGCTAATTAAATAAACCGGAAAAACCGATCTATTTAAAAAAACCGAAACTAAAAAAACGAACAAAACCGTCGGAAAAACCGGCGGCGGCGATGTCTACCTCCGGCGACGGATCCGGCGGGCGGCGGCGGGCGGTGGCGGCGCTCCGGCGACGTCGGCGGTCGGCGGCGCGGGGCAGCGGCGACGGGCTAGGCGGCGGCGCGGCTAGGGTTTGAGGGGGGGGGTCCGGCTGGGCCTCCCCGGCTTATAAAGCCGGACGGGCCTAGTGTCCGGGTTGGACACGGCCCGTTAGGTCGGTTGCGTTTTTTTATATAAATAGTTTCGCTCAGAAAAAAAACAAGAGGAATACTAAACGGACTCCAAAAATCCATAAATAAATTTTCCCCGGCTTCTAAAATCAAGCCGCACAGGATGAACATTTATTTGGGGCCTAAATGCAATTTTGAAAAACACGCATTTTTCCTAAATTCAAACAAAATAGAAAATAAAACCAAAATAAAATCTTATTTGATTTTTTATTAAATCCTCAATATTTCTTTATTTTGGGAAAGTCATTTTATTCCCTCTCTCATATTTTTGTAATACAAATAATTGAAGATAGAATAAATAAAATCAAATGATCCTATTTTCAAAATTTGAGAAAACTCAAATATGAAAATAACGAAATCCCCAACTCTCTCCGAGGGTCCTCGAGTTGCGTGAAATTTCTAGGATCAACCAAAAAGCAATAAAAATGATATGCAATGATGATCTAGTGTATAACATTCCAAATTGAAAATTTGGGATGTTACAAATCTACCCCCCTTAAGATGAATCTTGCCCTCGAGATTCGGGTTGGCTAGAAAATCAGTGAGGGTGGTCCTTCAGCAAATCTTCGTCTCATTCCCAGGTGGCTTGATCCTCCGTGTGGTGGCTCCACTGAACCTTGCAAAACTTGATAACCTTGCTGCGGGTGACTGGACTGGCATACTCTAGAATCTTGACTGGTTTCTCCTCATAGGTTAAATCACTGTCCAACTGAATAGCTTCCAGCGGTACCGTATCTCTCAGCGGTATATCAGCCATCTCTGTGTGGCACTCCCTCAACTGGGATACATGGAACACGTCGTGAACTCCTGACAATCCTTCGGGCAATTCCAACTTGTAGGCAACTTCTCCCATACGCTCCAAAACCTTGTATGGGCCTACAAAACGTGGCGCTAACTTTCCCTTAACTCCAAAGCGCTTAACTCCTCGAAGTGGTGATACTCGAAGATAAACTCGGTCTCCGACTTCGTAAACTGTCTCCTTGCATTTAGAATCTGCATATCTCTTCTGCCTGGATTGAGCTACCTTGAGCCTATCGCGAATCAATTTCACTTTCTGTTCAGACTCCTTTATCAGATCCGGTCCAAACAACTGGCGGTCTCCAACTTCATCCCAAGACAATGGGGTCCTGCACCTCCTTCCGTACAAGGCTTCGAAAGGGGCCATCTTCAAACTGGTTTGATAGCTGTTGTTGTAAGAGAACTCTGCATACGGCAAATTATCGTCCCAACTAGATCCTTAATCTAGCGCACAAGCTCTTAGCATATCCTCCAAAATCTGATTGACTCTCTCGGTCTGTCCATCTGTCTGCGGGTGGAAAGCTGTGCTAAACTCCAGTCTGGTACCTAAAGTTTCATGCAACTGATTCCAGAACTTTGAGGTAAATTGTGTTCCTCTATCTGATACTATGCTCCTTGGAACTCCATGCAGACAAACGATTCTAGTCAGGTATATCTTTGCCAACTTTGCACTGGTATAGCTAGTCTTCACTGGAATGAAATAAGCTACCTTTGTCAAACGATCGACTACAACCCATATCGAGTCATAGCCTGAACGTGTTCTGGGCAATCCTGTAATAAAATCCATGGCTAGCTTATCCCACTTCCATTCGGGTATCGGCAATGGCTGTAGCAATCCGGCTGGTTTCTGATGCTCTGCCTTTACTCTCTGACATACATCACAAACTGCTACATATTCTGCAATATCCTTCTTCATTCCGGTCCACCAGAAAATATCCTTCAAATCTAAATACATCTTGGTATTTCCTAGGTGAATCGAATACGGTGAATCATGGTCCTCTTGTAAAATTAACTACCTGATCTCCGAATCATTAGGCACATAAACACGGTCTTCAAACCATAAGGTATCGTGCTCATCCTCACGAAATCCCTTAGACTTTCCCTTGCTCATTTTCTCCTTTATGGAGGCAATCTCCTTGTCAGTCTTCTGGGCTTCTCTGATCTTATCCATCAAAGTAGACTGAATCTCCAAGGCTGCTACATAGCCTCTTGGAACTATTTCCAAACATGGCTCTCGAAGATTTTTGGCTAACTCCCTTGGTAAATCTCCCATCATTAGAGTGTTGACTTGGCTCTTACGGCTCAACGTGTCAGCTACTACATTAGCCTTTCCGGGGTGATAATGCAATTTCATATCATAATCCTTGATAAGCTCCAACCATCTCCTTTGTCTGAGGTTCAACTCCTTCTGTGTGAAAATATGCTTCAAACTCTTGTGATCCGTGTACACCTCGCAATGGTTTCCAATCAGAAAGTGTCTCCAAGTCATCAAAGCATGCACTACGGCTGCTAACTCCAAATCATGCGTAGCATAATTCAACTCATGGGGCTTAAGCTGTCGTGAGGCATATGAAACAACTCTTCCTTCCTGCATAAGCACTGCTCCAAGTCCTCGACGTGAAGCGTCGCAATACACCTCATAATCCTTGGTCTGGTCTGGCAAAATCAACACTGGTGATGTAACCAAACGTTTCTTTAACTCTTGGAAACTAGCCTCACATTCCTCAGTCCATATGAACTTGGTATCCTTCTTCAACAACTCTGTCATAGGCTTCGCAATTTTTGAGAAATTCTCAATAAACCTCCGGTAGTATCCTGCGAGTCCAAGAAAACTCCGGATCTCTCCAACTGTTGTTGGCGCTTCCCACTTGGTCACGGTATCAACTTTAGTGGGATCTACTGCTATACCTTCTCCGGATATAATGTATCCGAGAAATCCAACTTCCTTCAACTAAAACTCACATTTGCTGAACTTGGCATATAGTTGATGTTCTTTGAGCTTTCCAAGAACCAAACGCAAATGCTCCTTATGCTCCTCTTCATTCTTCGAGTAAACCAGGATATCATCAATGAACACTACGACGAACTTATCCAAGAACTCCATAAACACTTTGTTCATCATATTCATAAAATATGCAGGTGCATTAGTCAGCCCAAATGACATAACGGTATATTCATACAGCCCATACCTGGTGGTAAAAGCTGTCTTAGGTATATCCTGTTCTCGAATCTTCAACTGGTGGTATCCCGATTGCAGATCGATCTTGGAAAATACCTTAGCTCCTTGCAATCGATCAAACAAATCATTGATCATTGGTAGTGGGTACTTGTTCTTGATTGTTACTTGATTCAACCCTTGATAATCAACAACCATCCTTAACGATCCATCCTTCTTCTCCACTAGAAGTACTGGCGATCCCCAAGGCGAAGAACTTGGGCGAATATATCCCTTATCCAGTAACTCCTTAATCTGCTTCTTAATTTCCACCAAATCTTTTGCAGGCATCCTGTATGGTCTCTTTGATATTGGCCCTGTGCCTGGCAAAAGCTCAATCAAAAACTCAATATCTCTATCCGGTGGCATGCCTGGCAACTCTTCCGAAAATACATCGAGGAAATCCTTTACTACTGGTACTTCCTCGTGCACAACTCCTGTTAAACAATTTACTTGAGTCCTCTTCGGCACATGCCGGGACACATACTTGATCCTTCTTCCTTCTGGGGTGGTAAGCAAGATCGACTTACTGGCGCAATCGATGTTTCCTCCATACATCGACAACCAATCCATACCCAAAATTACATCCAAACCTTGTGATTCCAATATTATCAAATCTGAGGGGAACACATGCCTACCTATACTTAATGGCACTTGAAAACATCCTTGACTAGCCATATACTCCGCTCCTGGTGAGCTTACTAACATAGGTGTTCTAAGTACTTTGGTGGGCAGGTTATACTTATCCACAAATCCCCTTGATATGTATGAATGTGATGCACCAGTATAAAAAAGAACGAGTACAGTAAATGACTTAACCAAAAACTTACCGATTACTGCATCCGGCTGCTCTTCAACCTCCTCCACGTTAACGTGGTTCACCTGTCCCCTGTTGAAAGGGTTCGGCTTCTTCCCAGAGCTTCCATTGCCATATCCATTCTGTGATTCAGGACATTCATTGGCATAATGTTCGGTCTTCTGGCACTTAAAACAAGTGACTTGGCCTAGGTCTCTCTTGGCTGGGGTCGATGGGTTGGTGCGGTTCTGGCCGTTGCTTCCTCCATTCCCATTACCATTCTTGGTGCCATTGTGATTATGCGAGCTACCTCCTCCATGGGTATGCTGAAAATGTCCTCCCGGTCTAGGGGTAAAACATGGCTTCTGCTGAGCTCCAGAATTGTGCTTCCCTTGTCCATACTTCCTCTTGTGATTCTCAATCTGCTGCTACTTCCCTTCAATCATGAGAGCACGATCTACCAACTCCTGGTAGCTGTTGAAGGTGGCTACCATCAACTGCATGCTCAACTCATCATTCAGTCCTTCTAGAAACTTCTCCTGCTTAGCTGCATCCGTAGCAACGTCATTTGGGGCATAACATGCTAATTTACTAAAGTCCTCCACATAATGGCCAACTGTCCGTCCTCCTTGGCGCAAGTTGCAAAACTCTCGCTTCTTCATGGCCATAGCTCCTACTGAAACATGGGCAGTTCGAAATGCCTGCTGAAACTGGTCCCACGTAACAGTGTCGACGGGAAAAGTGGCTGTGAAATTCTCCCACCATGATGCTGCGGGTCCTTCAAGCTGATGTGCGGCAAACTTCACCTTTTCCGCATCCGTGCATCCTGCTGTGGTCAACTCTCTAGCTGTCTTGCGGAGCCAATCATCTGCCACTATCGGCTCAGTGCTACTGGAAAACACTGGCGGATTCAGCCTAAGAAAACGGGCTAAGTGATCAACAGGTGGTGGTGGTGGGTTGTTGTTGTTGTTCCCCTGATTCTGATTCTGGACTAGCAACTGCATCAATGTGTTCTGTTGCTGGATCAACTGGGTGAGCTCCGGTGGAAAGCTAAATCCGGGGTCACGTCTCGGAGGCATCTGAGGGTTTAGAAAAGATGATATTTAAGAATAGAGGGCGTCTAAAGAGAAAACACTACCCATATGCACATGAGGCAAAAGCAAACAATTAACTTCATTCATTCAATCAATCAAGGGCAAACAAACGATCTAACTATCGCAAAAGTGATCGGACTACTATATTTACATGGTGGACTACTACTACTGATGAGGTGGTCTACTAGAAATATTCTTCGCTTGCAGACTCCATTATATCTGCTCCGGCTTCATCAACACAGTCATCATCGCTATCATTTGGATCCAAGTCGGTGTCGTCGATGATGATGTAGTCTTCCGGGCGAATCTCCTTGGGTTCTTCGTCTTCTTCTACTGGAGTAGGGCCTCCCATAAATATTCCAATCTTCTTGATCAGATCATCATTCTTCTCCACTAATACTTCGATTTCCTCTTCGTAATCTTCACGTGTAGCCTTGATTTCTTCCTCCAGTTCCTTGATTCTTGTCTTTGCCTTCTTCAGATCTATCATGTCGACGCACATCTGGTTCTCCTGACGTCGCATGTGCTGGTTTAACTCTTGGATAAAAGTTGCGACTGATCTATCCTTCCTGGTGCTGATCATCTCCCAGTGCTCATCTCGGCGCCCACAAATCTGGTAGATAGTATCCTTGAGTTCATTGCGGTAGACTTCTCCAATACGTCCCATGGTGATGTGAGCTGCCATGCTCTTTCCTAGACTCCAAGTTGGTGCATCAAAAGAAAACTCTATGGGCTCAGTGACTGGCATGAATGTCCTTCCTGGAACATGAACTTGAGTCATCCAGCGCTCTTCTTCAGGTAGAGTGGCGTTGTAGGTTTCGGAGAAGCTTGGTACTCCTATGTTCAGATATCTAGTGACTTCCTTCAAGTGACGTCCAAAGGGTGTATCTTCATCCGGTTGCGTGAACTTGTTCCTTGCATCCGCCATCCTAAAAGAGTAGAAAAGATGAGAAGTCAGAAAGAGAAGAGAAGAGAGAGTGAGTAGTGATCTAGGTCTTTAGCTTAGTGGTCGTGTCCTACAGTCAGCGTGTGCTTTGATACCATCTTGTAGCGACCAGACCTCAAACGGTCCAATCTCTGTGCTCAGGTGTCATCCCTGGATCAGTAATGCTGACACCACACAGTACTTGAAGGATTTATAACAGAGTAGAAATCACACACTTATTACAACGAAAGTCTCAAAAGAGAACTTATTACAATAAATATGGCTTAAGGCCATCTAATAACGATAACAGCGGAAGGCTTGGAAGATAAGTGAGTCCATCAACTCCAACGGCATCACTGAGTATAGAACCACGACCTAAAAACTCCTTAATCATCGTCTGAAAAGTCTGCAACATTTACGTTGAGCCCGAAACGGGTCAGCACATGGAATATGCTGGCAAAGTAACACATAGAGAGTAATGGAATGAAATAGGCTATTCTATATGCATATTTGGCTGGTGGAAAGATCTATGGTTATAGTTTTGCGTAAAGCCAATTTTTCCCTACTGCAAAGGAATAAATTTTATTTAACTATCATGGTAGTTGTTAAACATTGAGAATGGTTGACAGCATTCTCAATCCAAATTAAGCATCATCATTAACCCAACAAAATTAAATTTTAGAGTAACATGTTGAGATTCACATGATAATCCAGGTACTAGATACTCAAGATGTCCATAACCGGGGACACGGCTAATCATGATTAGTTTATACACTCTGCAGAGGTTTGCGCACTTTTCCCCACAAGACTCAATCGCCTCCGTTTGGTTTCTCGCACTGCATGGTGTTTGAGAAGACGGATGACCGAGACATAGTATTTCAGAAGCGCTAGCACTTTACGACCGGGTAGACCGTTACACCTACTTTCCCCTACATCTGCTAGTCTACCACTGTAACAGTTCGCACAACTTAATCAACTATGCTAGAGCCCATAATAGCTTGTGGCTGCACTCGGAAGTTTCTAGCATGAATAATCTCATGATCTCTTTGAGCCTGGGTGGCGGTCCATAAAAAAACAGGCAATCCTGGAATACCCAGGTGCCTCAATCCACCCAGATGTGTGTTTAAGTTGCCACCTTAAGTAAACCATTGATTAACAATCTCACATCTGTCATGAAATACTCTCAAACCCAATCCACGTCTACGAGCAATAGCATGGCAATAATAAGCACAAGTAGAAGTAACTCCCAGGGGTTTGATAATAACAGGTAATAGGTTCTACATCAATCTACTTCCCAAACCCACAATTTAATTAGATCCTAATCATGCAATGTGTGAGGATTGATCTAATGCAATAAAACTGGGTAGAGGGAAAACATGATCAAAGTGTTACTTGCCTTGCTGAGGATCCGGGAAACCTAGCGATTCAAAGTAGCAAGCGGCGCACTCCGGGTATTCTATCGCAAACAAACAAGCATACAATAAGTACTCAACTAATGCACAGGTAAAACTCAAATAAGAGATCTAACCCGAAAGTTCAACTTAAGAACTCCGGTTGGCAAAAAGAATCAAATCGAACGAAGCAACGAAAGACAAACGGCGAAAGAAAAGGCTTCGTTTACTTTCTGGATCTAGGGAAATTTTTACAGTGGCAAAAACTTGTTTGAGTTGGTTAAATGGAAAGAGGGTTTCGAGACGAAACTCCAGGCGCTTGAATCGCCTAATTCCGATAAACGAGCGAAAAGTTAGACTAAAACGAAAATCGGATCAGAAATCGCGATCAGAAAAATTGCGGATCTAATCCGAGAAAACGAAAAACGACGAACGTTCGTTAAAACGAACGAATGGACGAACGCTCGCTAATTAAATACCGGAAAAACCGATCTATTTAAAAAAACCGAAACTAAAAAAACGAACAAAACCGTCAGAAAAACAGAACAGTTTTTCGGGAAAAACCGGCGGCGGCGAGGTCTACCTCCGGCGACGAATCCGGCGGGCGACGGCGGCGCTCCGGCGACGGCGGCGGTCGGCGGCGCGGGGCGGCAGTGGCGGTCGGCGGCGCGGGCGGCGCGTGGCGGCGGCGGGCTAGGCGGCGACGCGGCTAGGGTTTGAGGGGGGGGGTCCGGCTGGGCCTCCCCGGCTTATAAAGCCGGACGGGCCTAGTGTCCGGGTCGGACATGGCCCGTTAGGTCGGTTGCATTTTTTTATAAATAGTTTCTCTCAGAAAATAAAACAAAAGGAATACTAAACGGACTCCAAAAATCCCGAAATAAATTTTCCCCGGCTTCTAAAATCAAGCCGCACAGGATGAACATTTATTTGGGGCCTAAATGCAATTTTGAAAAACGCGCATTTTTCCTAAATTCAAATAAAATAGCAAATAAAACCAAAATAAAATCTTATTTGATTTTTTTATTAAATCCTCAATATTTCTTTATTTTGGGAAAGTCATTTTATTCCCTCTCTCATATTTTTGTAATAGAAATAATTGAAGATAAAATAAATAAAATCAAATGATCCTATTTTCAAAATTTGAGAAAACTCAAATATGAAAATAAAGAAATCCCGAACTCTCTCCGAGGGTCCTCGAGTTGCGTGAAATTTCTAGGATCAACCAAAAAGCAATAAAAATGATATGCAATGATGATCTAGTGTATAACATTCCGAATTGAAAATTTGGGATGTTACATGGGCCCTCTCGGTAATGCACATCACTATAAGCCTTGCAAGCAATGTGACTAATGAGTTAGTTATGGGATGATGCATTATGGAACGAGTAAAGAGACTTGCCGGTAATGAGATTGAACTAGGTATTGAGATACCGGCGATCGAATCTCGGGCAAGTAACATACCGATGACATAGGGAACAACGTATATCATTATGCGGTTTGACTAATAAAAATCTTCTTAGAATATGTAGGAACCAATATGAGCATCCAGGTTCCGCTATTGGTTGTTGACTGGAGATGAGTCTCGGTAATGTCTACATAGTTCTCGAACCCGTAGGGTCCCCACGCTTAATGTTCTGTGACGATTTGTATTATGAGTTATGTGATTTGATGGCTGAAATTCGTTCGGAGTCCCGGATGAGGTCGGGGACATGATGAGGAGTCTTGAAATGGTCGAGATGTAAAGATCGATATATTGGGAGGCTATATTCGGACATCGGAAAGGTTCCGAGTGATTCGGGTATTTTTCAGAGTACCGGAGAGTTACGGGAATTCGTATTGGGCCTTAATCCATACGGGAAAGGAGAGAAAGGCCTCAAGGGTTGTCGCGCCCCTTCCCCATGGACTGGTCCGAATTGGACTAGGGAAAGGGGGCGCCCCCTTCCTTCCTTCTCTTTCTCCCTTCCCTTTTTCCTATTCCATGTGGGAGGTGGAATCCTACTAGGACTAGGGAGTCCTAGTAGGACTCCACACTTTGGGCGCGCCCTATGAGGGCCGGCCACCTCCTCCCTCCATCCTTTATATACGTGACCAGGGGGCACCCCATAGACGCATAAGTTGATCATTGATCCCTTAGCCGTGTGCGGTGCCCCCTCCACCATAATCCACCTCGGTCATATCATCGTAGTGCTTAGGCGAAGCCCTGCGATGGTAGCATCATCATCACCGTCGTCACGCCATCGTGCTGACAAAACTCTCCCTCGACACTCAGCTGGATCGAGAGTTCGTGGGACGTCACCGAGCTAAACGTGGGCAGATCGCGGAGGTGCCGTACTTTCGGTACTAGGATCGGTCGATCGTGAAGACGTATGACTACATCAACCGCGTTGTCATAACGCTTCCATTTACGGTCTACGAGGGTACGTGGACAGCACTCTTCCCCTCTCGTTGCATCACCATGATCTTGCATGTGCGTAGGATTTTTTTTGAAATTACTGCGTTCCCCAACAGCCCCCCAAGCCCAATCCAAATTGGGTGGGGGGGGGGGCGGCAGCCCCCCTTTCCTTTCTCCTTCTCCCTCTTCCTTATTTTCCTAGTGGTACTAGGAAAAGGGGGAGTCCTACTCCTACTAGGAGGAGGACTCCCCCCCTTGGCGCGCCTAGAGGGCCGTCCGTCCTCCCCCTCCCTCCTTTATATACATGGAGAGGGGGCACCCTAGAACACATCAAAGTTGATTGTTTAGCCGTGTGCGGTGCCCCCCTCCACATAATTCCACCTCGGTCATATCGTTGTAGTGCTTAGGCGAAGCCCTATGTCGGTAACTTCATCATCACCGTCATCACGCCATCGTGCTGACGAAACTCTCCCTCGACCTTAGCTGGATCTAGAGTTCGTGGGACGTCACCGAGTTGAACGTCTGCAGATCGTAGAGGTGCCGTACCTTCGGTGCTAGGATCGGTCGGATCATGAAGACGTACGACTACATCAACCGCGTTGTCATAACGCTTCCACTTACGGCCTACGAGGGTACTTAGACTAACTCTATCCCCTCTCATTGTTGTGCATCACCTAGATGGATCTTGCGTGTGCGTAGGATTTTTTTGAAATTACTGCGTTCCCCAACAGTGGCATCTGAGCCAGTTCTATGCATAGATGTTATATGCACGAGTAGAACACAAAGGAGTTGTTGGCGTGAGTATATACATATTGCTTGCCGTCACTAGTTGATTCTTGATTCAGCGGTATTGTTGGATGAAGCGGCTCAAACCGACATTACGCGTACGCTCACGCGAGGCTGGTTCTACCGACGTGCTTCACACACAGGTGGCTAGTGGGTGTCAGCTTCTCCAACTTTAGTTGAATCGGATTCAATGGACATGGTTCTTTCTGAAGATCCAAAAGCAATCACTATACCGTGTTGTGGTTTTTGATGCATAGGTAAGATCGGTCTTGCTCAGCCCGTAGCAGCCACGTAAAACTTGCAACAACAAAGTAGAGGACGTCTAACTTGTTTTTGTAGGGCATGTTGTGATGTGATATGGTCAATACATGATGCTAAATTTTACTGTATGAGATGATCATGTTTTTGTAACGGAGTTATCGGCAACTGGCAGGAGCCATATGGTTGTCGCTTTATTGTATGAAATGCAATCGCCATGTAATTAGTTTACTTTATCACTAAGCGGTAACGATAGTCGTAGAAGCAATAGTTGGCGAGACGACAATGATGCTTCGATGGAGATCAAGGTGTCAAGCCGGTGACGATGGTGATCATGACGGTGCTTTGGAGATGGAGATCAAAGGCACAAGATGATGATGACATATCATATCACTTATATTGATTGCATGTGATGTTTATCATTTATGCATCTTATTTTGCTTAGTTCAGCAATAGCATTATAAGATGATCTCTCACTAAATTTCAAGGTACAAGTGTTCTCCCTGAGTATGCACCGTTGCTACGGTTCGTCATGTCGAGGCACCACGTGATGATCGGGTGTGATAAGCTCTACGTTCACATACAACAGGTGCAAGCCAGTTTTACACACACGGAATACTCGGGTTAAACTTGACGAGCCTAGCATATGCAGATATGGCCTGGAACACTAAGACCGAAAGGTTGAGCATGAATCATATAGTAGATATGATCAACATAGTGATGTTCACCATTGAAAACTACTCCATCTCACGTGATGATCGGATATGGTTTAGTTGATATGGATCACGTGATCACTTAGATGATTAGAGGGATATCTATCTAAGTGGGAGTTCTTAAGTAATATGATTAATTGAACTTTAATTTATCATGAACTTAGTGCCTGCTAGTATTTTGCATGTCTATGTTGTTGTAGATAGATGGACCGTGCTGTTGTTCCATTGAATTTTAATGCGTTACTAGAGAAAGCTAAGTTGAAAGATGATGGTAGCAATTACACGGACTGGGTCCGTAACTTGAGGATTATCCTCGTCGCCGCACAGAAGAATTATGTCCTGGAAGCACCGCTAGGTGACAAACCCGCTGCAGGATCAACACCAGATGTTATGAACGTCTGGCAGAGCAAAGCTGATGACTACTCGATAGTTTAGTGTGCCATGCTTTACGGCTTAGAACCGGGACTTCAACGACGTTTTGAACGTCATGGAGCATATGAGATGTTCCAGGAGTTGAAGTTAATATTTCAAGCAAATGCCCGGATTGAGAGATATGAATTCTCCAATAAGTTCTACAGCTGCAAAATGAAGGAGAATAGTTCTGTCAGTGAACATATACTCAGAATTTCTGGGTACCACAACCACTTGACTCAGCTGGGAGTTAATCTTCCTGATGATAGTGTCATTGACATAGTTCTTCAATCACTGCCACCAATCTACAAGAGCTTCGTGATGAACTATAATATGCAAGGGATGGATAAGACAATTCCCGAGCTCTTCGCAATGCTAAAGGCTACAGAGGTAGAAATCAAGAAGGAGCATCAAGTGTTGATGGTCAACAAGACCACCAGTTTCAAGAAAAAGGGTAAAGGGAAGAAGGGGAAATTCAAGAAGAACGGCAAGCAAGTTGTTGCTCAAGTGAAGAAGCCCAAGTGTGGACCTAAGCCTGAGACCGAGTGCTTCTACTGCAAAGGGACTGGTTACTGGAAGCGGAACTGCCCCAAGTCTTTGGCGGAGAAGAATGATGGCAAAATGAAAGGTATATTTGATATACATGTTATTGATGTGTACCTTACTAATGCTCACAGTAGAGCCTGGGTATTTGATACTGGTTCTGTTGCTAATATTTGCAACTCGAAACAAGGCCTACGGATTAAGCGAAGATTGGCTAATGACGAGGTGACGATGCGCGTGGGAAATGGTTCCAAAGTCGATGTGATCGCCGTCGGCACGCTACCTCTACATCTACCTTCGGGATTAGTTTTAGACCTCAATAATTGTTATTTGGTGCCAGCATTGAGCATGAACATTATATCTGGATCTTGTTTGATGCGAGACGGTTATTCATTTAAATTAGAGAATAATGGTTGTTCCATTTATATGAGTAATATCTTTTATGGTCATGCACCCTTGATGAGTGGTCTATTTTTAGTAAATCTTGATAGTACTGATACACATGTTCATAGTATTGAAGCCAGAAGATATAAGTTTAATAATGATAGTGCAACTTATTTGTGGCACTACCGTTTAGGTCATATTGGTGTAAAGCGCATGAAGAAACTCCATGCTGATGGGCTTTTGGAATCACTTGATGCTTGCGAACCATGCCTCATGGGCAATATGACTAGGACTCCGTTCTCAAGAACAATGGAGCGAGAAACAGACTTGTTGGAAATAATACATACTGATGTATGCGGTCCAATGAGTGTTGATGCTCGCGGCGGGTATCGTTATTTTCTTACCTTCACAGATGAGTTGAGAAGATATGGGTATATCTACTTGATGAAACATAAGTCTAAAACATTTGAAAAGTTCAAAGAATTTCAGAGTGAAGTGGAAAATCATCGTAACAAGAAAATTAAGTTTATATGATCTGATCATGGAGGTGAATATCCGAGTTATGAGTTTGGTCTTCATTTGAAACAATGCGGAATAGTTTCGCAACTCACGTCACCTAGAACACCACAGCGTAATGGTGTGTACGAATGTCGTAACCGCACTTTATTAGATATGGTGCAATCTATGATGTCTCTTACTGATTTGTCGCTATCATTTTGGGGTTATGCTTTAGAGACGGCTGCATTCACATTAAACAGGGCACCATCGAAATCTGTTGAGACAACACCTTATGAACTGTGGTTTGGCAAGAAACCCAAGTTGTCATTTCTTAAAGTTTGGGGTTGCGATGCTTATGTGAAAAAGCTTCAACCTGATAAGCTCGAACCCAAATCAGAGAAATGTGTCTTCATAGGATACCCAAAGGAGACTGTTGGGTACACCTTCTATCACAGATCTGAAGGCAAGATATTAGTTGCTAAGAATGGGTCCTTTCTAAAGAAGGAGTTTCTCTCGAAAGAAGTGAGTGGGAGGAAAGTAGAACTTGACGAGGTAATTGTACCTACTCCCTTATTGGAAAGTAGTTCATCACAGAAATTAGTTCAAGTGATTCCTACACTAGTATGTTGTAACACCCCAGATATGACTTTCCCAATTTGTACTCCAACTCTTGCCGTTTCCGGCGTTAAGTTATTTTATTTTCTCGGGTTCGGGTTTTTGTCTCCGTGTGTTGTTGTCGTTGTCATGCATCTCATATCATGTCATCATGTGCATTGCATTTGCATACGTGTTCATCTCATGCATTCGAGCATTTTCCCCATTGTCCGTTTTGCATTTCGGCGCTTCGTTCTCCTCCGGTGGTCATTTCTACCTTTCTTTCGTGTGTGGGGATTAAACATTTCCGGATTGGACCGAGACTTGCCAAGCGGACTTGGTTTACTATCGGTAGACCGCCTGTCAAGTTTCGTACCATTTGGACTTCGTTTGATGCTCTAACGGTTAACCGAGGGACCAAAAAGGCCTCGTGTGTGTTGCAGCCCAACACCCCTCCAATTTGTCCCAAAACCCACCAAGACACTCTTCATCATCTAGAGCGTTCGATCACGATCGCGTGGCCGAAAACCGCACCTCATTTGGACTCTCCTAGCTCGCTCTACCTATAAATATGTGCACTCCTCCAAAAATTCGGGCGAAACCCTAGTCTCCCCCTTCCTCCGCGCGCCGGACACGTCCGCCCGGCGCCGGACACGTCTGCCGCCGTCCCCTTGCACAATCACTGTGCGCCACGTCACCGGGCCGCGCCCCACTTCACCACCGCCGCCGCCGAAGCCCGCAGGGCCCTCGGGAGGCCCTCCCGGCCCGGATCGGGCGCCGCCGCCCGTGAGGGACCCCGCCGCCCAGCCGCCGGACCCCGCCGCCTTGCTCGCCTCCTCCGCCACCCAGTTCGCCGGATGCCGCCACCCAGCTCGCCGACCGCCGCCCCGTCGTCCCCGGCGTCGCCCCGCTCCCGCCGGCGACCTCCTTCGCCGCCCCGCGCCGGGATTCGGCCGGATCCGGCGAGATCAACCCCGGATCCGCCATCTCCGGCGAGTCTCGCGCCGGCGAGCCTCGGTTTCCGTGCCCCGTTGACTTTTACCTCGAGGTTGTTTTTTGCACTAAGTCCCCGATTCCCAGATCCACATGCCCATGTTCATCATGTCGTAACTTTGCATCCGTAGCTCCGTTTTGGGCATATAGCATATCAAAATGTTCATTTCAGAGAGTACATCATTTCATTCCATTGCATCATTTTCATTTGAGTTCATCTTGATGCCCGAAATACTGTTAGAAGAGGGCTACTTGAGTTAATTGTTAGATCTGCTACTCCATTTAGATATTTGTTATTTTTTCCATGATTATTGTGTGCATGATATGCCCATGAGTTCTACATATGTTTTGTTAAGGGTTTTTCCATCTTTCCAGAGGTGCAACCCATGTATTTTTTGTGATGTGTGTGGTGACTAGCACAAGCTTGCCAAGTGAGACACTTGGTAATGCTGATTTCAGGGACTTAGCATTTCCACTAAGTCCTTAAGCTGTTTATCTCTTGATGCCATATGTTCATGTTGTTTCCTAGTGATCTGTGCCCCTTTTGAGGATGATCAGTAAGGATGTTTTGTTAATCTTGTAGTGCTCTATCCATCCATGTCCTTGTTTGCAATTATGGAGCACCCTAGCTTGAGTCAATCGAGCTCTACTTTTGCTACTTCATAAATCTGGGCAGATTGTCTACTTGTTAGCGATTTTGCCGAGGATGTTGTAGTTGATCCGTGCATGCTATGCTATTGTTCTTGCCATGTCTAGCTTGCATTTTGTGTATTCTTTATGGGTGTATGCTTAGATTATCATGACTTGCTCCGTAGTGAGTGCATCGAGCTCGTAAACATGCCTACTTGATATCTGTTTTCAGCATGCTCCAGTTTTCACTAAGTCTGTGATCTGATTATGTTTTTGCCATGTTCACATGCTTGCAATTGTATTTTCCGATCCCTTTTGACTCAAGGTCACTAAGGGACTTTTGTTAAGCTCTTTGAGTAGCTCCATGCCATGCTTTACTTTGGCATGTTCAGGTCCTGTAGCATGTAGTTTTGTTGCTCCGAAGAGTGCTATCTGATCTGAAATTCCAGACAAGTGTTAATTTCACTAAGTCTGAAATCTGTTTACCATATGCATTTTTGCCATGCTTGTTTGAACCTGTTAATGGATGAATTGGCCATAGCTCAGTGCTAGACTTTTGTTAAGCATCTTGAATGCATCCATGCCATGTATTTTGTTGCCATGTTTGGGTGCTTTAGTATGTTCATTTCATTGCATTTAGATGGCTACTTGCTGTAAATCGCAGAACGTGGCCATATTTGAATCGCTTGCCATTTCCAAACCGTAACTCCGATTCCGGTGTTCTTTATATCGTTTTCAAGCGATTTCATCTCATCTTTCCAGTGGCACACTTGGATTTCCATGTTGAGGCCAGTTTCATGCATTCCTTGTCACATCTTGCATATGAATCCCGCATCGCATCCCACATAGCATACCATCCTTGCATCATATTGTTTGAGCTTTGCACGTGGTTGACTGTGTTCCGTTTGCTTGTTTGTCTTGTTTGGGTAGATCCGGGAGACGAGTTCGCTAACGAGGAGCCCGTTGAGTTTGCTTTCGAGGATCCAGTCAACTCTGACAACTTTGCAGGTAAGATGATCATACCCTCGAAATCACTACTATCTTTGCTTTGCTAGATGCTCACTCTTTTGCTATGCCAATGTTGCGATGCCTACCACTTGCTTTCAAGCCTCCCAAATTGCCATGTCTAACCTCTAACCCACCATGTCCTAGCAAACCGTTGATTGGCTATGTTACCGCTTTGCTCAGCCCCTCTTATAGCGTTGCTAGTTGCAGGTGAAGATTTGAGGCTGTTCCTTGTAGGAACATTTATTTACTTGTTGGGATATCATTATATTATCTTGTTATCTCAATGCATCTATACACTTGGTAAAGGGTGGAAGGCTCGGCCTCTCGCCTAGTGTTTTGTTCCACTCTTGCCGCCCTAGTTTCCGTCATATCGGTGTTATGTTCCCGGATTTTGCGTTCCTTACGCAGTTGGGTTATAATGGGAACCCCTTGATAGTTCGTCTTGATTAAAGCTTTTCCAGCAATGCCCAACCTTGGTTTTACCATTTGCCACCTAGCCTCTTTTTTCCTTGGGTTTCCGGAGCCCGAGGGTTGTCTTATTTAAACCCCCCCCCCCCCGGACCAGTGCTCCTTTGAGTGTTGGTCCAACTCGTCAGCCGCCGGTGGCTACCAGGGGCAACTCTGGGCTGGCCTACTAGAAGTTTAGACAATCTGAGTGTGCCCTGAGAAAGATATATGTGCAGCTCCTATCAGGATTTGTAGGCACATTCGGGCGGTGTTGCTGGATTTGTTTTAACCTGTCGAAGTGTCTTGAAGAACCGAGGTACCGAGTCTGATCGGAACGTCTCGGGAGGAGGTCTATTCCTTCGTTGACCGTGAGAGCTTGTCATGGGCTAAGTTGGGACTCCCCTACAGGGATTTGAACTTTCGAAAGCCGTGCCCGTGGTTATGGGCAGATGGGAATTTGTTAATGTCCGGTTGTAGATAACTTGAACCTTAACTTAATTAAAATGAATCAACTGAGTGTGTTACCGTGATGGCCTCTTCTCGGCGGAGTCCGGGAAGTGGACACGGTGTTGGAGTAATGCTTGCGCAGGTTGTTCTCTAGTTTCTCGCTCGCGCTTTGCCTCCTCTTCTCGCTCTCTTTTGCGAACAGGATAGCCACCATATTTGCTAGTCGCTTGCTGCAGCTCCACATATTTACCTTGCCTTACCTATAAGCTTAAATAGTCTTGATCGCGAGGGTGCGAGATTGCTGAGTCCCTGTGGGTCACAGATTACTGTTACACCAGATGCAGGGCCTGATGATTCCGCTCCAGGTGACGCGCTTGAGCTAAAGTGGGAGTTCGATGAGGACTCTCAACGATACTATGCTTCCTTTCCTGATGATCAGTAGTGGTACCCAGTTGGGGGTGATCGGGACCGTGTCGCATGTTGGGTTATCTTTTATTTTGGCGCCATAGTCGGGCCATGAGTGTTTGGTTGATGTAATATTATTTATGTACTTGATTGACGTGGCGAGTGTAAGCCAACTATGTTATCTCCCCTTTTATTTGTCTATATTACATGGAATGTTGTGAAGATTGCCTAACTTGTGACATATGCCTTCAATGCGATTATGCCTCTAAGTCGTGCCTCGACACGTGGGAGATATAGTCGCATCGAGGGTGTGACATAAGTGAGGAAGCTAATGATGATGATCATGAGACTTCTGATCAAGTTACTATCGAACCTCATAGGTCAACCAGAGTAAGATCCGCACCAGAGTGGTATGGTAATCCTGTTCTGGAAGTCATGCTACTTGAGCATGACGAACCTACGAACTATGAGGAAGCGATGATGAGCCCAGATTCCGCAAAATGGCTTGAGGCCATGAAATCTAAGATGGGATCCATGTATGAGAACAAAGTGTGGACTTTGGTTGACTTACCCGATGATCGGCAAGCCATAGAGAATAAATGGATCTTCAATAAGAAGACTGAAGCTAACGGTAATTTTATTGTCTACAAAGCTCGACTTGTTGCAAAAGGTTTTCGAGAAGTTCAAGGAGTTGACTATGATGAGACCTTCTCACCCTTAGCGACGCTTAAGTCCGTCCGAATCATGTTAGCAATTGCCGCATTTTATGATTATGAAATTTGGCAAATGGATGTCAAAAATGCATTCCTTAATGGATATCTTCTAGAAGAGTTGTATATGATGCAACCAGAAGGTTTTGTCGATCCAAAAGGTTCTAACAAAGTGTGCAAGCTCCAGCGATCCATTTATGGACTGGTGCAAGCCTCTCAGAGTTGGAATATACGCTTTGATAGTGTGATCAAAGCATATGGTTTTATACAGACTTTTGGAGAAGCCTGTATTTACAAGAAAGTGAGTGGGAGCTCTGTAGCATTTCTGATATTATATGTGGATGACATATTGATGATCGGAAATGATACTGAATTTCTAAATAGCATAAAAGGATACTTGAATAATAGTTTTTCAATGAAAGACCTCGGTGAAGCTGCTTATATATTGGGCATCAAGATCTATAGAGATAGATCAAGACGCTTAATTGGACTTTCACAAAGCACATACCTTGACAAAGTTTTGAAGAAGTTCAAAATGGATCAAGCAAAGAAAGGGTTCTTGCCTGTGTTACAAGGTGTGAAGTTGAGTCAGACTCAATGCCCGACCACTGCAGAAGATAGAGAGAAAATGAAAGGCATTCCCTATGCTTCAGCCATAGGTTCTATCATGTATGCAATGTTGTGTACCAGACCTGATATGTGCCTTGCTATTAGTTTAGCATGGAGGTACCAAAGTAATCCAGGAGTGGATCACTGTACAACGGTCAAGAACATCCTGAAATACCTGAAAAGGACTAAGGATATGTTTCTCGTTTATGGAGGTGACAAAGAGCTCGTCGTAAATGGTTACGTCGATGCAAGCTTTGACACTGATCCGGATGACTCTAAGTCACAAACCGGATACATATTTTTATTGAATGGTGGAGCTGTCAGTTGGTGCAGTTCCAAGCAGAGCTTCGTGGCAGGATCTACGTGTGAAGCGGAGAACATAGCTACTTCGGAAGCAGCAAATGAAGGAGTCTGGATGAAGGAGTTCATATCTGATCTAAGTGTCATACCTAGTGCATCGAGTCCAATGAAAATCTTTTGTGACAATACTGGTGCAATTGCCTTGGCAAAGAAATCCAGATTTCACAAGAGAACCGAGCACATCAAGAGACGCTTCAATTCCATCCATGATCAAGTCAAGGAGGGAGACATAGAGATTTGCAAGATACATACAAATCTGAATATTGCAGACCCATTGACTAAGCCTCTCTCATGAGCAAAACATGATCAGCACCAAGACTCCATGGGTGTTAGAATCATTACAATGTAATCTAGATTATTGACTCTAGTGCAAGTGGGAGACTGAAGGAAATATGCCCTAGAGGCAATAATAAAGTTGTTATTTATATTTCCTTATATCATGATAAATGTTTATTATTCATGCTATAATTGTATTAACCGAAAACTTAGTACATGTGTGAATACATAGACAAACAGAGTGTCACTAGTATGCCTCTACTTGACTAGCTCGTTAATTAAAGATGGTTAAGTTTCCTAGCCATGGACAAAGAGTTGTCATTTGATGAATGGGATCACATCATTAGAAAATGATGTGATTGACTTGACCCATCCGTTAGCTTAGCACTTTGATCGTTTAGTTTACTGCTATTGCTTTCTCCATAACTTATACATGTTCCTATGACTATGAGATTATGAAACTCCCGAATACCGGAGGAACACTTAGTGTGCTATCAAACATCACAACGTAACTGGGTGACTATAAAGATGCTCTACAGGTGTCTCTGATGGTGTTTGTTGAGTTGGCATAGATCGAGATTAGGATTTGTCACTCCGATTGTCGGAGAGGTATCTCTGGGCCCTCTGGGTAATGCACATCACTATAAGCCTTGCAAGCAATGTGACTAATGGGTTAGTTACGGGATGTTGCATTACAGAATGAGTAAAAAGGCTTGCCGGTAATGATATTGAACTAGGTATTGAGATACCGACAATCGAAACTTGGGTAAGTAACATACCGATGACAAAAGGAACAACGTATGTTGTGTAGCGACCCGACCTCAGATGGTCAAGTCTCTATGCATAAGTGTCATCCTTGGATCGGTAATGCTGACACACACAGTACTCGAAGGATTTATAACAGAGTAGCAATCACACACTTATTGCATCGATAGTCTCAAAAGAGAACTTATTACAATAATATGGCTTAAGGCCATCTAAATAAGATAACAGCGGAAGGCTTGGAAGATAAAGTGAGTCCATCAACTCCAACAGCATAGCTGAGTGCACGACAAACGACCTAGCGCACCTTACTCTTCATCTGGAAAGTCTGCAACATGATATGTTGTAGCCCGAAAACGGGCCAGCACATGGATATTTTCCTCGCCCTCGATTCTACCATGGTTTTTCTGTCATGGACGGCCCAAAGAATGTCATGCAGCTGCATCTCCGGCCCGCCCAGGATGAAAAGCCTATTTTCTGTCATGATTTTTTGTCATAGAAGTAGGAGCCCACCACATCTATGATGATACCGGGGTTTGTCACAATTATCATCATAGAAGTGTCATAAGCATGACAGAAAAAAATTCTTCAACCCAAAATGTCACGGATGTGTCTTTTTTTGTAGTGTCTTCTCATTAATGGTATGTGTTAATACACGTTGACCAGCGGCTTCTTGCCCTTCGGCATGTTATTTGTTCGCCTGAGTAGCCTTCGACATCTCCTCCAACTGGTCTGCCGATCCTGTAGTTGTAAAGAAAACAATGCATATTTAAAAATCATTGTTGGTGCAGAATCATATTTTCCGGATACTGTCGTGCGTACCTTGAGGTGCCTCCTTGGATTTCTTCAAACTTCCCATTTCGGCGGTGACAACAGTTGGCTTGGTCCGACATTCTTCAAGCTCCTTGGACAGCGTGTTATTTTTTGCCATGAGTACCTGATGATATAACGACCCTTAAATCAGTTGGGCCAACTGCTTCAAGTCTCGGGGGCTACTGGCATATGATTATTGAATCTACTCAAAGTTTTTTACCCGCATATCCTTTGAAAGCTGGTGGGTGGCTCCGGCAAGTCCATCCCGAGCAGCCCAGGTATATGCATCCGCAGAGCTAAGGGCATTGAACACCTCTTCGGTGAAACTTGGGTGGTGCATGGCCTCTTTCCGCCGCCGATGATTCATTGCGCTCTCCACTTCGGAATTGGTGACAGGTACATTATCTGAATCCTCTTGGAAATGACAATCCGGCACTGTGCTAGTATCAACCCTAGACCTTGTGGCAGGGTCCGGGGCCGGATGGGTCGACGCATGGCCGGCAAGGTCCCCAGATATAGTCTGGCATATGTTGTTCCTAAAAATATGGCCCAGAGGAAAACGTCACGATTCGATCTATTCGCCGAGTACGTGTCAAAAACTATACCTCTTTGGTGAAGGTGAGGGCCCGGTATTATCACCGTTCGCCTTTCTTTTTAAAGACCCGCCCTGCGCGGGCGTCGCCTTCTTAGAGGACGCCTCTAATATATCTCAGCGAGACGAGCGCCGCCCCTTCGGAGCGTGAGACAATGCGGTGGGTGAGGTGCCATGGGAAAACTCTTTTGGAGAAGACGTCCCCTGGGTACTTACATGGGAGGAGGGAAGAAGGCCGGGGTAATTGGCTATAATAGCCACTTCCGTGTCGTCGTAGCTCGCCTGATAAAAGACCCCCCCCCTTAAGTTCTATAAATATATCCAGATCCTCTTCAAATCCGGGATCCAGGTCTCGAACATGGTCCTCTGGTTGTGGAGCGGGGTTGTAGATCCCCTCGACGACCTTTCTCCACTCCTATAAAAAATAGTCGGATTAAATCCAACTAGCATAACCCAGGAAAGAAATTGAGTAAGGGCCAATAATCAAAGAAAAACTCAACCAGTCGATGGGGTTATACATGGAAAAACCTTCTCAACATTTCAAGTGAGTGAAGTCTTCCTTCTCCCCTTTGTAAAGGTCAGCTAAGATGGTGTCCAGGGCGGCAAAATTATCCGGACCCTTGCGTAGACAATGGGAGGCATCATCCTCCCCATTGTAATTCCACATAGGAAGACCCCTAGATTGGAGCGGCTGAATGCACCGTGTTATTGAAATTGCCATTACCTCGATTATAGACAGCCTCGAGTTGGCAAGCACTATGATCTTGCTTGCTAGACTCTTGACCCCCGCACTGTCTTCTTCCTCGAGGCTTCGGGGACGCCAGCTGGTCCGCTTCTTTAAAGGAGCATCGGACAATTCGGGAAGGCCGCGCCGGATTCGGTCCGGAAGAACGACGTCTTCAATATAAAACCACTACGAGGGCCACTCTTCGGATGCCTTCTTCGGAGTGCCGGACAGATGTCCTGTCCCGGCTATGCGACATACTTCGGCGCCGCCCACATCGAATATAGACCCCTTTTGGGAGCGGGGGACGAGGCAGATTTTTCTGCCATAGCTCGAAATGAGACTCACAGCCTAGGAACAGCTCGCAAAGAGCAATGAAGCCCGCGATATGCAGGATAGAGTCTGGCGTCAGATTGTGCAGTTGGAGGCCGTAATACTCCAGGAGACCTCTAAGGAAAGGGTGGATAGGGAATCATACGCCTCTCAAAAGGAAGGAGACGAAGCACACCCGCTCCTCTTTAGAAGGATTGGGGAAATTCTCCACCAAGGCTTCACTATTGAGGGAAGTTAATCCAGCCCGAATGGAGACTAGATCCGTGGGAGGACGATATCCCCGCGTCTGAAGTTCATTCAGATGGTCACGGGACACCGAGCAGCTTTCCTAGTCGCCTTTTTGAGGGCCGTGGGGACATGAGGAAGAGCTAGGAACGTCGGCCATGTTTGGACGATTTCCTATGGCGAGTTCTAAGGATTTCCGCGTGGTGTGGAATGACGTCTGAGATCTAATCTCCTTAAATAGACTCCTTCCCCGCGTGGTCAAGGGGTTATTTGTAAAAAACACCTAGACCGTTTGCATTCGTTTGACACGTGGAAGCCAAGGCGACGGTAGCAAAGAATCAATAGAATATGATATTTAATGAGGATCCGAACTATCATCGATCCGAAGTATAATTAAGAACCCACCTTGCAAAGCCGAAGACATAAAGGCGGATACTACATCGTCAATGAAGGCAAGTTCGAGGGCTACTGAGGGAGTCCTGGATTAAGGGCTCCTTGGATGGTCGGGCTATGTGACGTGGGCCCGACTGATGGGCCGTGAAGATACAAGATAGAAGGCCTTCCCCATGTGTCTGGATGGGACTCTCCTTTGCGTGGGTGGCAAGCTTGGCGTTCGGCTGTGTAGTTTCCTTTCTCTATAAAAAGACTATGTACTACCCTAGCCCCCTACGGTGTCTATATAAACTAGAGGGTCTAGTCCGTAGAGGCAATCACAAACCATACATGCTAGACATCTAGGGTTTAGCCATTACGATCTCGAGGTAGATCAACTCTTGTAACCCCTATACTCATCATAGTCAATCAAGCAAGAAGTAGGGTATTACCTCCATTAAGAGGGCCCAAACCTGGGTAAACATCATGTGCCCTGCCTCCTGTTACCTTCGATCCTCAAATGCACAGTTCGGGATCCCCTACCCGAGATCTGCCGATTTTGACACCGACAGCCACCATCACACCATCGTGCTGCCGGAGGACTCAAGCTACTACTTCACCATCGCTCGCTGGATCGAGGAGGTCAAGGTGTCATCAAGTCGTACGTGTGTTGAACACGGAGGTGTCATCCGTTTGGCACTTGGATCGGGAGTTTGTGGGACAGATCGTGATTGGATTGCGAAGACGTTCGACTACATCAACTGCGTTTCTTAACGCTTCCACTTAGCGAACTACAAGGGTATGTAGATGCATTCTCTCCTCTCATAGATGTTCATCTCCTAGATTGATCTTGGTGAGCGTAGGATTTTTTTGTTTCCCATGCAATGTTCCCCAACAATCATATCACAGAAGGGCATTTATGACAATTCATGTCAGGTTGCCCTGGCTATAAATAGCCGCCCCCCACAATCACTTGTTGGTTGGCTGCTCAGAGAGAACTTGACACCTGTCATTTGAGAGCAACTCATCCTCTCATGACTTTGAGAGAATCCTAAGTGAGGAAAAACCCAGAGCCAAAGTGATTGAGCATCACTGAAGAGATTGATCTGTGTGACCCGATGGCTTTTACCTTTTAAGTTGTCACTATTCACTACAAAAAAATACACTTCCGTGATGATACGTGTTTGTCACAGTAGGTCACATTTTCTATCAAGCATGTACATCCATGACAAATTTATGATAGAATCAAGATAGTCATACACGTGTTGTCGTAGAAGTGTTCCATGACAATACCAAAATTATCATCATGGAAGTGTCCACTTCCATGATGATAAATCGCGCGTCACAAAAGTGCTTTCGTCAAGGGTGACTGACACATGGCATCCACCATAACGGAACGTCGTTAAGCTATCAGGTCCGGTTTTGGATCCGATAACCCGTTAACAGCCCCGACCAATGAGGATTTTCCACGTGTAAAATCATCATTGGCTGGAGGAAACACGTGTCGGCTCACCGTTGGGACATATGTCATCCACTCATTGGACCCAAAGCGCCTATGATACGTCGACACGTGGCACGGCCCAACAGAGGCCCATTCCTGTGAAAAGGCTGGCCCATTTGACTTGGTCAAAAGGTGGCGGGTCGGCCCACGGCAAGCCTGTTAACGGCTTGTTCGCATATAGCCCATTTATAGCCCGCTAACCCAGCGCCCGTTTACGACCTATCCGAATTAGGCCCAGTAGCATCATCTGGGCCATCCAATATAATTCTAGCCCATTTTAACTTCCGGCCCATGTATGGCCCATGACGTCTTTTGGCCCATATGAGGCCCTTAGTAACCCTCGGCCCATTAACGGCCTATGGTAAAACTAGCCCGTAATGAACAGTGTATCACTTTATACCCATTAACGGCCCATTATTACGTTGGGCCGTTTCCAGCCCATGTTATCTTTCGGCCTTCTCAGGGTCCATTTATTCTTGGGCTCTTTTCCAGCATTCGTTTACTTTCGGCCTGTTACTGTCATTTTCTGCTTGTGGGCCAAATACAGCCCGTGGTTACAGTCGGTCCGTTTGTGGCCCGTTAATACATTGGGCCGTTTTCATAGCGTCATCAAATACGACCTATTAACGACGGAGCGTTATGGTCGGCCCATGAACGAACGATTTCAACTCTAGCGCATTTACGGCCATAATGTGGTCTGTTATTGGCCCATGTTTGGCCAACCGATCATACGGCCCATAGAAGGCCCATTGATGATACGGCCCGTAGAAGGCCCATTGTGTCTACGCCCCGTAGAAGGCCCATTGTTTCTACAGCCCTTAGAAGGCCTATTGTTTCTACGGCCCATAGGAGGCCCATGTTAACTACAGTAAATATGTAGCCCATTGTTAATGTGGCCTAGTTTTAAAAAATAGGTTATTGCAGCCACTAGGAAACCACGGAAAAAGAACTGCACTGACTACAAGAAAACAAATAAACAAGACAACGGAAATAAATAAGAAAGCAACTTACGCTAGGCTATCATGGCTATTACACATATTACATCCACTGGGCATCAAAGTTCGCCACAAGTGCAAATATAGGGAACAAAGCAGCATATAAACGCCACAGCAAAACAAGTACAGAACTGAAACCACTTCAGAAGAGCTCAAGAAACAATATCCTGGGTACCCATAATGCTGGCAAGATGCTTAGCAAGCTTATTAACTTTCTCTTGTTTGGCGCTTAAATCCTCCAGCACTTGTTGTTGCACCAGAAAGTATGCATCTGAATTCTGCAGGGACTTCCTCAGTCCTTTGGCTTCCTGTCGCATAACATCTGATCGATGTCTTTCAACTTGAAGTTGAGACTCAAAAAGCTGAACTGATTCACGCAGCGAGTTCGAAGAGCTGGTGCCAGCAGTAGTAGCCAGTAACTCGAACACTACATCAAGACAGGACTTTGGGGTTGTCTCAGTGTCTTCAATATAGTTTTATCAACTTTCTTGGAGAACAACAGGGATGTCTCACTATCTTGAACCTGATCTGCATTACTTCCTTTACCATTGCATAACGGGGTACTCTTCTCCAATATTTTATCCGCGTTCTAAAGGAGAAACAAACAAACACATCACAGGTTTACAATGCAGTATATGAAACTCATTTTGGTAAACCAGTTCAGTAGTAAGGTGGATAGGATAACAGCATGAAACAAACATATATCTATGTAGTATGGTCACTGTATGGTCTATATCATTCTAGTTTATGTTGCCAAATCAAGATAGATACAGTTCGAATCATATCTATTTAAGACAAAGCAGCATAGACAGAATATAAGTGTAGGAAACTACACAGCAATAACAACACTTGTAATGTGCATGGCATGAGAACATAACTGTTTATTCAATTGAAACTGAAATCAACCTAGAGCAAGTTACAACAGCAAACACGTTAAAGAAACGTGTTTAAAACATACATGGTGCGCCATTGGAGTTTCAGTTGCATCCTTCAAATTTGAAATTAGTTGGTATGAGTAAATACAGTGATGCAAGAGCAAAGTAGTATGAACCATAGCTACGGAACCTGACCTGAGAACAATTCTTCTTCTTTTGCTTTAAGCGTTGACTTGGGGTTCGGAATGGTGGTCCTCGTGCTTTCGGCACTGCAGTTGCCTTGCTGACTGCTCGTGTTTGGGTGCTTTGTGGTGGAGATGGCGCTGTGTCAACGAGAACTGGGTTACTATCTGCTGGGGTTGGGGTTAGAAGGGGTGTAGCTGGTTCTTTGTCCAACTGGGTAGGGGTACAATCTGCGTGAGTCTGGTTATGTGTGGTGGGGCTGGTTCTTGGGAAAGTACAACCGTGGTTCTATCTCCATCGACAGGTAGCACGATCTTTTTTAAGACCGTGTTTTTACTCCCACAGATACTGCCATCACCCCCTCCAATTGAAATGACTGATAAACAAGAAAAGTAATTGAATGTATAGACAATGTAAGATAGACAGGTGCAATGGATAGTAGGGAAGAAAACAGGGCATGAAATAATTCACATTTATGTTGTCTAACCAAACAGAATAGCAGGACATAATTTCATATATATGATGGCTAATTAAACAGGATAGCATGACACAATTTCACATGTATGATGGCTAACTAAACAGGATAGAATGACATACTTCAAAAAATGATGACTATGTAAACAGGATGACATGATATAACTATACGATGTGTCTATTAAAGTGGTTTGCATGCCATAAATCACAAACATGTCGTCGATGGAAACATGATGGCATGATATAATTCACGGATAGAATGACACAATTCAAAATATGATGACTATGTGAACAGGATGAGATGATATAACTATATTATGTCTTTAGAAAATGGGTTGGCATGCCATAATTCAGATACATGTTGTCTATGTAAACATCATGGCATGATATAATTCAAATATATGATTTATATACTAAGGAAGTGAGCAGAGGGCAATCGCATATATGATGTGTCAACTAAGGAGATGGCATTCAATATCTTGTATATGATGTAAAAACTAAGCATTGCAATACAACATATGCATGATAATAGGACTGGTCATCTGCCTCTGAATCCTCCTTTGAAGAGCTATCTGTAACCAGCAACATATCTGCTTGACCAGGTAGCATTGCCTGCTCTGAAGACCTTGTTTTCACTCCAGATTTCTCCATCACCAATTCAAATGGCTGATGCGCAGGAAGAACAGTTGAATATACAAACATTGTCGACAAAAGCAATGAGAAATACAAAAAAAGGACGGCATGATATAATTCACATATATGACGCTTGGCTAAGCAGCATGGCATTACATAATTCACATATATAATGCCTTGCAACAAGATAGCATTGCATAATTCACATATATAATGTCTTGCAAAAAGATGGTATTGCATAATTCACATATATGGTAATTAGACACTAAACAGGTGGCATTCACACAAATCATGTCTAAACTAAGCAAATGACATGGCAATGCGAGATACCATATGCATGATATGAGCAACATAACCCTGCCAAGTTAGAGCATGCACCTCGGGGGGGGGGGGAATAGGACTGGCCATCTGTCTCTGAATCCTCCTCTGAGGGGCTATCTATAACCAGCAAGACATGCGCTTCGTCAGATAGCATTGTCTGCTCTGAAGACCTTGTTTCCACTCCAGATTTTTCCATGACCGTGCCGAATGGCTGATGCATAGGAAGAGTAATTGAATGTACTAAAATTATTGACAAATTTAACACATAATAAAAAATTATGTCATGATATAATTCACATATAAGATGACTGGCTAACCAGGGTGGCATTGCAAAATTCACATATATGATGCCTGGCTAAACAAGATGGCATTGCATGATTCACATATATGATAAAGAAACTGAATAGATGGCATTGACACAAAGCATGTCTAAACTAAGCAGATGACATCTTTGATGTATACAGTAAGCAATGCAAGGCACCATATGCATGATATTACCAACACCAGCATGCCAAGTTAGAGCGAAGACCTCATGGGGTAAATAGGAGTGGTCTTCTACTTTTGAATCCCCCTCAAAACAGTTATCTTCCTCTTGATTACGATCCGAAATGGGTGGAGGGGGGCTGCCTTTGCGCCCACCATGGAGCGACGTCTGCATCAAATTTTATTGCCACGCAAGGCTCGTCTATTTTGCTCTACATGTTCAGTTCCATTGTGTACAATAACTGACATGCATAGGAATAAAACATAGTGAGATTATGTAAGGAGTGCATGCACAAATCCAGAGTGAAGGTAGCAAACTGTGGATAGACCCAAAACCAATGATAGCAGGCAGATAATAGCTTTAGTTCAAAAATACAGATAATGTCTCCTTTGATGTTTGTTTGCACCCAACATGAAACTCATAGTAGACACCCGAGATTAACCAGATAGTAGACAGATAGTACTGATTGCTACCCCAATTTGTACCCCACAACCATTTAAAAACTCAAGTTTCAGCATAAGTTTGGACCTAATTCGGAGTCTAATAGGTGAACACGATGATAAAGTAGCATGTCATCATATTAAGCGATGCATAACGTAAGCAGACACGGAAGAGTGCGACCTCTCTTGCGCACCCGTGTAGTCCTCAAGGTCATCTGCTCAGTTGATGATGGTAATGCAGTTGTCGTGGCTGCCGGTGGCGGGGAAGAAGATCTGATGCGGCAAAAGACAGTCTGGAGAGCGGATCCCTGCTGTGGTGAACCCTTTCGTCGTTGGAGCAGCTAAGATGGGGTGGAACACATCACTGCAGGAGCAGGACAAACCACACAAGGTTTTCTTTGACACATATATGTAACAGAAGTAATTGTGTAAGGGCTTGTTTGAATTTGAGGATTCTAACAATGCAGGGATAGGAAATAGACAGGAATAGGATAGGAATGCACGTGCAAAACAGAGAATTTAAAAACACAAGATTTTTGCCAATCTGGGTGTTTGGTTCACAAGAATTGGAAGATCACAGGATGCAAAGAAGCATGGTGAGATTAAGTCAAACCACAAGAAGTGTACAACTTCTTTGGCGAAGCCATGTCGATCTCAGCGTGATTGGGTTGGCCGGTGAGGATGCTCCGGCTGACTTGGCTACCGGAGGAGGGGAAGAAGATCTTAGGAGTCTGGAGATGGAGCCCGAGGTACTGCTCCGCTGTCATGGAAGATTTTGTCGTTGGAGCAGCTCCGGTGAGTTGTACGACGCCGTGGCTGAAGCAGGACAAGAGAGACAACGTTAACCTGAGTGAAATTCTAATAGCATCTCCAATAGATGACGTAAAATACATAACCACAAAGTGCTAGATGTATACATCAGCCGCTCATCTCTGAACTTAACTATCGAAACTGAATTTAACTGTCGAAACCGAACTTAACTGTCGAAACTGAATTTTACTGTCGAAACCGAATTTTACTATCGAAACTAAACGCACTAGAGGTGAGGCTACAAGTCAGTCGACTGACTTTTTCATCTCTGGTCAGTCGATTTTTCAGCCGTTGGATACGAAATCAAGGGCCTGCAGTTCATCTTCAACCTCCACCCCCTGAGCCGCCAGCCACCACCGGCCAAACAGCCGACCCCGTCGCCCGCGGCCGGCGGTGCGCTGCCCCGATCGCCCCGAAAACACTCCCCACCGCCGGTCCGCCGCCGCCCCGGCCATCCCTGTAGGCCCCCCGTGTCGAGCTTTTTCTCCGGCAATCCCCACGCCACCGCCCCACCACCGCCGGCGACCACCGCCCCCACCCTAAACCCTAAGATAGATAGTGGGGTACCTCTCCGGCGAGCCCCCCTCCCCGCTGCGGCTGGTTCTTCCTTAACTCCGGCAAGCCCCCCACCCCCTGAAAATTGACTGACCCAAAAGTCGATTCAGTCGACTGAAGTGTAGCTAAATCGGAGCAGCATCGCAAGCAAGAGCAAGAGTGAGAGCAGCAGCGCGAGCAAGAGCAAGAGCAGACCAAGCAGGGGACCGAGAGCAAGAGCAGAGCAGCAGCGCGAGCGAGAGCTAAAGCAGTAGTAGCTCCTATTGATGTGGACGTCGCCGCCGAGGGAGCGACGCCGTGGAGGAAGTGGCCGGCGACGCCGTCGTGGATGGAGCCGCGCCGTGTCGGCTCGGGACCGAGCGCCGGCAGCATCGTGGGATCAAATCAAGAAGAAAATGCGGCGATTAGGGTACAACCTCTTTGGTGGCGCCAATTAGGCCGCAGCTCCATCCGAGGAAACGGTGACGATGATGCTCTTCTGGTGGTGTAGGTGAAGACGGCGGTGTGGGAATGGAGGTGGCGCGAAAGACGAGGGGAACGTCGGGGCAGCTCCTTGGAGGTGGAGGACGGGGTGGCTGAACCGGCGGGACGACTAGATCGACGATGGATCCTCATCTGGTACGGTGGATGAGGGACGTCGAGGTGTTGCTGTGGATGACGTCGTCGGGGAAGACGCTCCGGCTGGGTGGCTGATACGTCTCCAACGTATCTATAATTTTTGATTGCTCCATGCAATTATATTATCTATTTTGGATGTTAATGGGCTTTATTTTACACTTTTATATCATTTTTGGGACTAACCTACTAATCGGAGGCCCAACCCAAATTGCTATTTTTTTACCTATTTTAGGGTTTCGAAGAAAATGAATATCAAACGGGGTCCAAACGGAATGAAATCTTCGGGAACGTGATTTTCTCAACAAACGTGATCCAGGAGACTTGGAGTGGGCGTCAAGAAACAACGGAGGAGGCCACGAGGCAGGGGGCGCGCCTACCCCCTGGACGCGCCCTCCACCCTCGTGCTCCCCATTGCTCCACCAACGTACTTCTTCCTCCTATATAAGTCCACGTACCCCCAAACATCGAGGAGCACCATGAAAACCTAATTCCACCGCCGCAACCTTCTATACCCGAGAGATCCCATCTTGGGGCCTTTTCCGGAGCTCTATCGGAAGGGGCATTGATCACAGAGGGCCTCTACATCAACTCCATGGCCTCTCCGGTGATGTGTGAGTAGTTTACTTCAGGCCTAAGGGTCCATAGTTATTAGCTAGATGGCTTCTTCTCTCTCTTTGGATCTCAATACAAAGTTCTCCTCGATCTTCTTGGAGATCTATTCGATGTAATCTTCTTTTGCGGTGTGTTTGTCGAGATCCGATGAATTGTGGGTTTATGACCCACATTATCTATGAACAGTATTTGATTCTCCTCTGAATTCTATGTATGATTGGTTTATCTTTGCAAGTCTCTTCGAATTATCAGTTTGGTTTGGCCTACTAGATTGATCTTTCTTGCAATGGGAGAAGTGCTTAGCTTTGGGTTCAATCTTGCGGTGTTCGATCCCAGCGACAGAAAGGGAACCGACACGTATTGTATTGTTGCCATCGAGGATAAAAATATGGGGTTTATATCAAATTTCATGAGTTTATCCCTCTACATCATGTCATCTTCCTTAAAGCATTACTCTGTTCTTATGAACTTAATACTCTAGATGCATGCTGGATAGCGGTCGATGTGTGGAGTAATAGTAGTAGATGCAGAATCGTTTCGGTCTACTTGTCTCGGACGTGATGCCTATATACATGATCATACCTAGATATTCTCATAACTATGCTCAATTCTATCAATTGCTCGACAGTAATTCGTTTACCCACCGTAATACTTATGCTCTTGAGAGAAGCCACTAGTGAAACCTATGGCCCACGGGTCTATCTTCCATCATATTAATCTTCCAATACTTAGTTATTTCCTTTGCCGTTTATTTTACTTTGCATCTTTATTTCTCTTTATCATAAAAATACCAAAAATATTATCTTATCATATCTATCAGGTCTCACTCTCGTAAGTGACCGTGAAGGGATTGACAACCCCTTTATCGCGTTGGTTGCGAGGTTCTTATTTGTTTGTGTAGGTGCGTGGGACTCGAGCGTGATCTCCTACTGGATTGATACCTTGGTTCTCAAACTTAGGGAAATATTTACGCTACTTTACTGCATCACCCTGTCCTCTTCAAGGGAAAACCAACGCAGTGCTCAAGTGGTAGCAAGAAGGATTTCTGGCGCCGTTGTCGGGGAGATTCGCGCCAAGTCAAGTCAAGCACAAGTCAAGACATACCAAGTACCCATCACAAACTCGTATCCCCCGCATTACATTATTTGCCATTTTCCTCTCATTTTTCTCTCCCCCACTTCACCCTTGCTGTTTTATTCGCCCTCTTTTCCTCTCTCCCTCTCTTTCCGTTCCCCTTCTCTTTTTCTATTTGCCTTTTTGCCCGTTTCCTGTTTGCTTGTGTGTTGGATTGGTTGCTTGTTGCGATGGCTCAAGATAATACTAAATTGTGTGACTTTGCCAATACCAACAATAATGATTTTATTAGCACTCCGATTTCTCCTCTTACCGATGCTGAATCTTGTGAAATTAATACTGCTTTGTTGAATCTTGTCATGAAAGATCCGTTTTCTGGCCTTCCTAGTGAAGATGCCGCTACCCATCTAAACAACTTTGTTGATTTGTGTGATATGCAAAAGGAGAAAGATGTGGACAATGATATTGTTAAATTGAAGCTATTTCCTTTCTCCCTTAGAGATCGTGCAAAAGCTTGGTTTTCGTCTTTGCCTAAGAATAGTATTGCTTCATGGAATAAGTGCAAAGATGCTTTTATCTCTAAGTATTTTCCTCCTGCTAAGATCATCTCTCTTAGAAACAATATTATGAACTTTAAGCAACTTGATCATGAACATGTTGCACAATCTTGGGAGAGGATGAAATCAATGATACGTAATTGCCCATCACATGGTTTGAATTTATGGATGATTATACATAATTTTTATGCCGGATTGAATTTTGCTTCTAGAAATCTTTTAGATTCGGCCGCGGGAGGCACTTTTATGTAAATCACTTTAGGAGAAGCTACCAAACTCCTAGATGATATTATGGTTAATTATTCTCGATGGCACATTGAAAGATCTACTAGTAAAAAAGTGCATGCAATTGAAGAGATCAATGTTTTGAGTGGAAAGATGGATGAACTTATGAAATTGTTTGCTAATAAGAGTGCTCCCAGTGATCCTAATGATATTCCGTTGTCAACTTTGATTGAGAATAATAATGAATCTATGGGTGTGAATTTTGTTGGTAGGAACAATTTTGGTAACAACGCATATAGAGGTAATTTTAATCCTAGGCCATTTCCTAGAAATTCCTCTAATAATTATGGAAATTCCTACAACAATTCTTATGGAAATTATAATAAGATTCCCTCTGATTTTGAATCTAGTATTAAAAAATTTATTACTTCGCAAAAGAGTTTCAATGCTTTGATTGAAGAAAAATTGCTTAAGATTGATGAGTTGGCTAGGAACGTTGATAGAATTTCTCTTGATGTTGATTCTTTGAAAATTAGATCTATTCCACCTAAGCATGATATCAACGAGTCTCTCAAAGCCATGAGAATTTCCATTGATGAGTGCAAAGAAAGAATAGCTAGGATGCGTGCTAAGAAAGATTGCTTTGCGAAAGCGTATTCTTCTAGTTTTCATGATGTTTCCCCTATTAAATTTTTGTTTTGCAATATGAATCTTGATAATAATGGGATTGAATATGTGCCACCTTTACCTAGAAGGCGTTCCAAAAATTCAGAGTCTTTAGATCTTGATGCAAAAACTGTTAAAAGTGGGATTGAAGAGATTAAAATGTTAAATATCAATGAACCCACTATTTTGGATTTCAAGGGATTTAATTATGATAATTGCTCTTTGATAGATTGTATTTCCTTGTTTCAATCCATGCTAAATTCTCCTCATGCTTATAGTCAAAATAACGCTTTTACTAAACATATCGTTGATGCTTTGATGCAATCTTATGAAGAAAAACTTGAGTTGGAAGTTTCTATCACTAGAAAACTTTATGATGAGTGGGAACATACAATAAAAATTAAAATTAAAGATCATGAGTGCTATGCTTTGTGTGATTTGGGTGCTAGTGTTTCCATGATTCCAAAAACTTTGTGTGATTTGTTAGGTTTTCGTGATTTTGATGATTGTTCTTTAAACTTGCACCCTGCGGATTCCACTATTAAGAAACCTATGGGAAGAATTAATGATGTTCTTATTGTTGCAAATAGGAACTATGTGCCCGTAGATTTCATTGTTCTTGACATAGATTGCAATCCTTCATGTCCTGTTATTCTTGGTAGACCTTTCCTTAAAACGATTGGTGCAATTATTGATATGAAGGAAGGGAATATTAAATTCCAATTTCCATTAAGGAAAGGCATGGAACACTTCCCTAGAAAGAAAATTAAATTACCATATGAATCTATTATGAGAGCCACTTATGGATTTCCTACCAAAGATGGCAATACCTAGATCTATCCTTGCATTTATGCCTAGCTAGGGGCGTTAATCGATAGCGCCTGTTGGGAGGCAACCCAATTTTATTTTTATTCCTTGATTTTTGCTCCTGTTTAGTAATAAATAATTTATCTAGACTCTGTTTTATTGTGTTTTTTGTGTTTAATTAGTGTTTGTGCCAAGTAGAACCGTTGGGAAGACTTGGGGAAAGTCTTTTTGATCTTGCTGTAAAAAACAGAAACTTTAGCGCTCACGAGAATTGCTGCCATTTTTATTTGGATAGTGATATTTAGTTAATTATTCTTGCATATGATTAATAGATAAATTCCTCATGTCCATAAATTTATTTTAGAATTTTTTGGGTTCCAGAAGTTCACGTTAGCTACAGATTACTACAGGCTGGTCTGTTTTTGACAGATTCTGTTTTTCGTGTGTTGTTTGCTTATTTTGATGAATCTATGGCTAGTAAAAGAGTTTATAAACCATAGAGAAGTTGGAATACAGTAGGTTTAACACCAATATAAATCAATAATGAGTTCATTACAGTACCTTGAAGTGGTGTTTTCTTTCCTTTCGCTAACGGAGCTCACGAGATTTTCTATTTTGAGTTTTGTGCTGTGAAGTTTTCAAGTTTTGGGTAAAGATTTGATGGATTATGGAACAAGGAGTGGAAAGAGCCTAAGCTTGGGGATGCCCATGGCACCCCAAGGTAAAATTCAAGGACACCAAAAATCCTAAGCTTGGGGATGCCCCTGAAGGCATCCCCTCTTTCGTCTTCGTCTATCGGTAACTTTACTTGGAGCTATATTTTTATTCACCACATGATATGTGTTTTGCTTGGAGCGTCTTGTATGATTTGAGTCTTTGCTTTTTAGTTTACCACAATCATCCTTTCTGTATACACCTTTTGAGAGAGACTCACATGATTGGGAATTTATTAGAATATTCTATGTGCTTCACTTATATCTTTTGAGCTATATAGTTTTTGCTCTAGTGCTTCACTTATATCTTTTAGAGCACGGCGGTGGTTTTATTTTATAGAAATAATTGTTCTCTCATGCTTCACTTATATTATTTTGAGAGTCCTTTCGAACAACATGGCAATAATAAAAACTTTCATACAAGTGCATTGAATACTATGAGAAGTTTGATACTTGATAATTGTTTTGAGATATGGAGATGGTGATATTAGAGTCATGCTAGTTGAGTAATTGTGAATTTGAAAAATACTTGTGTTAAAGTTTGTGATTCGCGTAGCATGCACGTATGGTGAACCGTTATGTGATGAAGTCGGAGCATGATTTATTTATTTATTGTCTTCCTTATGTGTGGCGGTCGGGGACGAGCGATGATCTTTTCCTACCAATCTATCCCCCTATGAGCATGCGCGTAATACTTTGCTTTGATAACTTGTAGATTTTTGCAATAAGTATGTGCTACCTCTTGAGCAATTTGTTGGTTTTTCCCCAAAGAGGAAGGGTTGATGCAGCAGAGTAGCATAAGTATTTCCCTCAGTTTTTGAGAACCAAGGTATCAATCCAGTAGGAGGCTACGAGCGAGTCCCTCGTACTTGCATGAAACAAATAAATCCTCGCAACCAACGCGATAAGGGGTTGTCAATCCCTACACGACCACTTATGAGAGTGAGATCTGATAGATATGATAAGATAATATTTTTTTGGTATTTTTATGATAAAGATGCAAAGTAAAATAAAAGCAAAGTAAATAACTAAGTATTGGAAGATTAATATGATGAAGATAGACCCGGGGGCCATAGGTTTCACTAGTGGCTTCTCTCAAGAGCATAAATATTCTATGGTGGGTGAACAAATTACTATTGAGCAATTGACAGAACTGAGCATAGTTATGAGAATATCTAGGCATGATCATGTATATAGGCATCACGTCCGAGACAAGTAGTCCGACTCCTGCCTGCATCTACCACTATTACTCCACTCATCGACCGCTATCCAGCATGCATCTAGAGTATTAAGTTAATGAAAACAGAGTAACACCTTAAGCAAGATGACATGATGTAGAGGGATAAACTCATGCAATATGATGAAAACCCCATCTTGTTATCCTCGATGGCAACAATACAATATGTGCCTTGCTGCCCCAACTGTCACTAGGAAAGGACACCACAAGATTGAACCCAAAGCTAAGCACTTCTCCCATTGCAAGAAAGATCAATCTAGTAGGCCAAACCAAACTGATAATTTGAAGAGACTTGCAAACATAACCAATCATACATAAAAGAATTCAGAGAAGATTCAAATATTGTTCATAGATAGACTTGATCATAAAACCACAATTCATCGGCTTCAACAAACACACCGCAAAAAGAAGATTACATCGAATAGATGTCCACAAGAGAGGGGGACAAGATTCAAGATAAAAGTTCATATTGACATAAAAATAATAATACTTCAAGCATACTAACTAAGCAATTATGTCCTCTCAAAATAACATGGCCAGAGAAAGTTCATCCCTACAAAATCATATAGTTTAGTCATGCTCCATTTTCATCACACAAGAATGCTCTCATCATGCACAACCCCAATGACAAGCCAAGCAATTGTTTCATACTTTAGTAATCTCAAACCTATAAACTTTCACGCAATACATGAGCACGAGCCATGGATATAGCACTATGGGTGGAATAGAATATGATGGTGGGGGTTATGTGGAGAAGACAAAAAAGGAGATAGTCTCACATCAACGAGGCTAATCAGCAGGCTATGGAGATGCCCACCGATTGATGTTAATGCAAGGAGTAGGGATTGCCATGCAACGGATGCACTAGAGCTATAAATGTATGAAAGCTCGACAAAAGAAACTAAGTGGGTGTGCATCCAACTTGCTTGCTCACGAAGACCTAGGGCACTTGAGGAGGCCCATTGTTGGAATATACAAGCCAAGTTCTATAATGAAAAATTCCCACTAGTATATGAAAGTGACAAAACAAAAGACTCTCTATCATGAAGATTATGGTGCTACTTTGAAGCACAAGTGTGGAAAAAGGATATAGCATTGTCCCTTCTTTATATATATATATATTTTTATTTATTTATTTGGACTTTTTCTTTTTTTCTTTTTTTTGGCCTTTCTTTTTTTATTTGGGACAATGCCCTATGAATGATGATCATCACACTTCTATTTATTTACAACTCAATGATTACAACTCGATACTTAGAACAAGATATGACTCTATATGAATGCCTCCGGCGGTGTACCGGGATATGCAATGAACCAAGAGTGACATGTATGAAAGAATTATGAACGATGGCTTTGCCACAAATACTATGTCAACTACATGATCATGTTAAGCAATATGACAATGATGAATGTGTCATGATGAACGGAATGGTGGAAAGTTGCATGGCAATATATCTCGGAATGGCTATGGAAATGCCATAATAGGTAGGTATGGTGGCTGTTTTGAGGAAGATATAAGGAGGTTTATGTGTGAAAGAGCGTATCATATCATGGGGTTTGGATGCACCAGCGAAGTTTGCACCAACTCTCAATGTGAGAAAGGGCAATGCACGGTACCGAAGAGGCTAGCAATGATGGAAGGGTGAGAGTGCGTATAATCCATGGACTCAACATTAGTCATAAAGAACTCACATACTTATTGCAAAAATCTACAAGTCGTCAAAAAACAAAGCACTACGCGCATGCTCCTAGGGGGATAGATTGGTAGGAAAACACCATCGCTCGTCCTCGACTTTCACTCATAAGGAAGACAATCAAATAACACCTCATGTTTCAAATTTGTTACACAACGTTTACCATACGTGCATGCTACGGGACTTGCAAACTTCAACACAAGCATTTCTCAAATTCAAAACTACTCAACTAGCACGACTTTGATATTATTACCTCCATATCTCAAAACAATCATCAAGCATCAAACATCTCTTAGTATTCAAAACACTCATAAGAAAAAAATTATTCATCTTGAACACCTAGCATATTAGGATTATTTAAGAAAATTACCATGCTATTTAAGACTCTCAAAATAATCTAAGCAAAGCATGAGAGATCAATAGTTTCTATAAAATAAATCCACCACCGTGCTCTAAAAGATGTAAGTGAAGTACTAGAGCAAAACTATATAACTCAAATGATATAAGTGAAGCACATAGAGTATTCCAAATCATGTATGGCTCTCTCAAAAGGTGTGTACAGCAAGGATGATTGTGGTAAACTAAAAATCAAAGACTCAAATCATACAATACGCTCCAAGCAAAACACATATCATGTGGTGAATAAAAATATAGCTCCAAGTAAAGTTACCGATAGAAGTAGACGAAAAGAGGGGATGCCTTCCGGGGCATCCCCAAGCTTTGTCTTTTAGATGTCCTTAGATTATCTTGGGGGTGCCATGGGCATCCCCAATCTTAGGCTCTTGCCACTCCTTGTTCCATAATCCATCAAATCTTTACCCAAAACTTGAAAACTTCACAACACAAAACTCAAAGTAGAAAATCTCGTGAGCTCCGTTAGCGAAAGAAAACAAAAGACCACTTCAAGGTACTGTAATGAACTCATTATTTATTTATATTGGTGTCAAACCTACTGTATTCCAACTTCTCTATGGTTTATAAACTATTTTACTAGCCATAGATTCATCAGAATAAGCAAACAACACACGAAAAACAGAATCTGTAAAAAAACAGAACAGTCTGTAGTAATCTATAGCCAGCGCAAGATCTGTAACCCCAAAAATTATAAAATAAATTTCTTGACTTGAGTAATTTATCTATTAATCATATTCAAAAAGAATTAACTAAATAGCATCTTCCAAATAAAAATGGCATCAGTTCTCGTGAGCGCTAAAGTTTCTGTTTTTTACAGCAAGATATCAAGACTTCCCCCAAGTCTTCCCAACGGTTCTACTTGGCACAAACACTAATTAAACACAAAAAACACAACCTAAACAGAGGCTAGATAAATTATTTATTACTAAACAGGAGCAAAAAGCAAGGAATATAAAAATTTGGGTTGCCTCCCAACAAGCGCTATCGTTTAACGCCCCTAGCTATGCATAAAAAGCAAGGCTAGATCTAGGTATTGCCATCTTTGGTTTTCAACTTTTTAGCCGAATCAAGCTCGAATCTAGGAGGTTCTTTACGTTTCCTTTCATATTCTGAAATTTTTAGATCTAACGAATCCAACCGCTTATTGCAAAGGGTAATCAACATGTTCATGTGGTGGAGATTCCCGCTAACGCTTTTAATAGGTTCAAGAGACTTTTGTAAAATCTTGGTTACTTTGCAAATTTTCTATAAAACTTGCTTTTCCTCTTGGGTATGATGAGGCCCCTTTTGTTGAGGTAGAGTTCCTACTATACCTTCTATAATTTCATGCGCAATGCTGGGATCAAGTTCAATAAAATTGCCTTTGGCAACGCAATCCAAAAGTTGTCTATGAGACATATTTAATCCAACATAGAAGTTGCGAATCAAAATTCTAAAATTCACCTCTAGGGTAAAATTACGATAAGATTCCATCATTCTAAACCAAGCATCTTTTAAATTTTCTCCTTGCCTTTGTTTGAAGTGAAGAACCTCAAATTTAGGAGACAAAGGAGCAGATAAGGGACTAGCCATAACGACAGGCAAATGGGAAAGAGAGGGAGGATAGAGAGAGAGACGGTGAATAAAACGGCAAGGGTGAAGGGGGGGAGGAAAACGAGAGGCAAATGGCAAATAATGTAATGCGGGAGATAAGGATTGTGATGGTACTTGGTATATTGACTTTTGCGTAGACTCCCCGGCAACGATGCCAGAAATCCTTCTTGCTACCTCTTGAGCACTGCGTTGGTTTTTCCCCAAAGAGGAAGGGATGATGCAGCAGAGTAGCTTAAGTATTTCCCTCAGTTTTTGAGAACCAAGGTATCAATCCAGTAGGAGGCTACGCGTGAGTCCCTCGTACCTACACAAAACAAATAAATCCTCGCAACCAACACGATAAGGGGTTGTCAATCCCTACACGGCCACTTACGATAGTGAGATCTGATAGATATGATAAGATAATATTTTTTGGTATTTTATGATAAAGATGCAAAGTAAAATAAAAAGCAAAGTAAATAACTAAGTATTGGAAGATTAATATGATGAAGATAGACCCGGGGGCCATAGGTTTCACTAGTGGCTTCTCTCAAGAGCATAAATATTCTACGGTGGGTGAACAAATTACTGTTGAGCAATTGACAGAATTGAGCATAGTTATAAGAATATCTAGGCATGATCATGTATATAGGCATCACGTCCGAGACAAATAGAACGACTCCTGCCTGCATCTACTACTATTACTCCACTCATCGACCGCTATCCAGCATGCATCTAGAGTATTAAGTTAATGAAAACAGAGTAATGCCTTAAGCAAGATGACATGATGTAGAGGGATAAACTCATGCAATATGATGAAAACCCCATCTTGTTATCCTCGATGGCAACAATACAATACGTGCCTTGCTGCCCCTACTGTCACTAGGAAAGGACACCACAAGATTGAACCCAAATCTAAGCACTTCTCCCATTGCAAGAAAGATCAATCTAGTAGGCCAAACCAAATTGATAATTCGAAGAGACTTGCAAAGATAACCAATCATACATAAAAGAATTCAGATAAGATTCAAATATTGTTCATAGGTAGACTTGATCATAAACCCACAATTCATCGGTCTCAACAAACACACTGCAAAAATAAGATTACATCGAATAGATCTCCACAAGAGAGGGGGAGAACATTGTATTGAGATCCAAAAAGAGAGTAGAAGCCATCTAGCTAATAACTATGGACCCGTAGGTCTGAGGTGAACTACTCACACTTCATCGGAGGGGCTATGGTGATGATGTAGAAGCCCTCCGTGATCGGGGCCCCCTCCGGCGGAGCTCCGGAACAGGCTCCAAGATGGGATCTCGTGGATACAGAAAGTTGCGGCGGTGGAATTAGGGTTTTGGCTCCGTATCTGATCGTTTGGGGGTACGTAGGTATATATAGGAGGAAGGAGTACGTCGGTGGAGCAACAGGGGGCCCACGAGGGTGGAGGGCGCGCCTGGGGGGTAGGCGCGCCCCCTACCTCGTGGCCTCCTCCTTTGTTTCTTGACGTAGGGTCCAAGTCACCTGGACCATGTTCGGTGAGAAAATCACGTTCCCGAAGGTTTTATTCCGTTTGGACTCTGTTCGATATTCCTTTTCTTCGAAACCCTAAAATAGGCAAAAAAACAGCAATTCTGGGCTGGGCCTCTGGCTAATAGGTTAGTCCCAAAAATAATATAAAAGTGGATAATAAAGCCCAATAATGTCCAAAACAGTAGATAATATAGCATGGAGCAATCAAAAATTATAGATACGTTGGAGACGTATCAGTATGTGAGTTCTTTATGACTAATATTGAGTCCATGGATTATACGCACTCTCACCCTTCCACCATTGCTAGCCTCTCTAGTATCGCGCAAGTTTCGCCGGTACCATAAACCCACCATATACCTTCCTTAAAAGAGCCTCCATACATACCTATTATGGCATTTCCATAGCCATTCCAAGATATATTGCCATGCAACTTTCCATCGTTCTGTTATTATGACACGCTTCATCATTGTCATATTGCTTGCATGATCATGTAGTTGACATCATATTTGTGGCAAAGACACCGTTCATAATTTTCATACATGTCACTCATGCATCATTGCACATCCCGGTACACTGCCGGAGGCATTCACATAGAGTCATATCTTGTTAATAATTTTTGAGTTGTAAGTAAATAAAGTGTGATGATCATCATTATTAGAGCATTGTCCCACTGAGGAAAGGATGATGGAGACAATGATTCCCCCACAAGTCGGAATGAGACTCCGGACGAAAAAAAGGCCAAAAAGGAAAAAAGAAAGAAGGCCCAAAGAAAAAAAATGAAAGAAAAAGGGAGAAGGGACAACGCTACTATCCTTTTTCCACACTTGTGCTTCAAAGTAGCACCATGATCTTCATGATAGAGAGTCTCCTATGATACCACTTTCATATACTAGTGCGAATTTTTTATTATAGAACTTGGCTTGTACTCCCTCCGTTTTTCTTTTGTTTGCGTATAAGAGGAATCCCGAATACCAAGGACAGCTGCTAGAGTAAAATTCTGGACTATTTTGCCCCTGACTTAGCATGCGCTGCATGGAGGAGTATAAATGTTGCATGTAGTCGAGTCCCGCGCCTTCTAATGCGTTGTGGCTGCTGATTGGCTGCCGTTTCGTTTCTCCTCGTTCTCTCCCCCGCATGCACAGCTCTTGAATTATGAAGCATCGCTTCCCTGCACCCGTAGAGCGCCATTTTTCTGGTTCAACGAAAACGCAAATTTTAGCTGTGCGCCAATTTCCATTCCCTCCAAAACTGTCTTGGCGCCATGGAATTTCAGCTATAGCGCCATGGACCTTTGAAACCGAGAGTAGCATGCTTATAAATTCGTCCACGCCATGGAAGAACTCTGCACTTTTCTCCTTTGTTTCTCACCCCCCCGGTTCCCTTCTCTGAGTATCCGATGGCTAATCTGGACCTCAACGTGCCCATAAACTGGGATGAGGTCGACGAGCAGTACGATGGCGATGCGGCTGACCTGCAGTATGTGTACGTCTTCGAAGAGGGCGACGATGGTAAGCTTCGTTTTGTACCAGTCCGTCCGCCCTTTTGATCGCAATGACCGGTGTCCCATTGTTTCGTAGAGCACGATGGTGCGCATGACGGCGGTGCCCCTGGTGGAAACGAGAGTGGTGGCAATGGCAGCGCCCCATGCGATGATGCGGACGACGTCGTCATCTACGACGGCGCCCCTGGCGGAAGCGGGAGTGGCGGGGCTGCGGAAGGAAGCAGCAGTGGTGGCAGTGGCAGCACCAGCGCCGTTGACGGGAGCGGAGGCCGTGGTTGCGGGATTGGCACACGCGGCCGAAGTCGGTTAGGGCTGACCGGCCGTGGACGAGGCAATGCCGTCCGCGGCGCAGCAGTTCTTGGCAATGCCGGCAGAGGCGAAGCATATGTGGCCATGACCGGACCTGGCAGGGCTGGACGCGGCGACGCAGTACGCGGCCGCGCTCATGGAAGGTTGGGGCTCCCCGGACGCGGTCGAGCTCTTCCTGGACCTGTGCCTTGGAACGGGGTGGGACGAGGACATGGAAGAGTCGAGCACGTACGTGGACGCCGGCGACTTGGCATGGCAGGGCGCGGTCGAGGGCGTGGAGTTATTGACCTGAACCGCATCGCCGGTGAGGACGATGAAGATGCACATGTCACGGGTGGTGACGCTGGCCATGTGGACATGACAGTGGTGGAGAGGAGGGGCATGGCACGGATAACCCCGGACATGGTGAGTAACTCCCTGACAAGTTCAATTTCTTCCCTTCAAAATGTGTTCGCTAGTTCATGCACTTGTAGCTTGTGGTATAGTGGATAAAGTTCATGGACTAATTGTCTTGTTAGATTCATGGAGTAGTTCATTAGTTATTAAAAGAAGTTCATGCCATCGTTTAATTCATAGACTTCATTAGTTAATTCAATTCTGTAGATAATCATGGTGACGCTAGCGATGATGGCCACGGCAACGCCAACGCCGGCCATGCCGACGCCGGACATGATGGCCATGACACTGGCGGCCATGCCAACGCCGGGAATGATGGTAAGTGGTCTTGAAAAACGTTCAATTAATCCATGAAAAATGTTCAATTAGTCCATCAACAAGTTTCCGTCAACCTATGTAGATGAGGGCAATGGAGGTGCGGAAGATGTCGAGCATGACGGCGCCGGCAATGACGTTCATGGTGAGTTCTTTACAAAGTTCAATTCGGCATAATGCAATTGGGTTTAAAAAGCTCAACTAGTCATGAAAAGAATATGTTTTCCTAGCCACTAACATCTTTAGGTTCACTATTGCAGGCGCAGATGCGAACAACGCGCGTGGAGTACAACCACAGGAATGGAGTGATGAAGCTAAGCTAACTGTCTATGGCATGTTGTTGCAGAGGACTACGTTGGGGATTTTGAAGCGAGGAGTAACAAAGGAAGTTTCTCATTTGTCCGGTATGCCCCAGAGGACCGTACAAGATGTGTGGAATAAGGGAAAGTTATATGGTGGCATGCTTGGAGTTGTAAACAAGAAGCCTAAAAATTGTGGCCGCAAAAGGATAAATATTGCCCCGGAGGCCATCAAAGCTGTCGAGAAGAGAAAGAGAAACTGCCTCAGAGATCTTGCAAATGAGTTGAATGTGTCGACAACCACGCTTTGGAAGCGGTTGAAAGAGGGGAGGCTTAGGCGTCATACCAATGCCATCAAGGGAACTCTCACCGATGAAAACAAGAGGAAGAGGGTTGAGTGGTGCCTCTCGCAGTTGGAGGAAGATAGCTTGCCGGAAGAACCGAGCTTCAACGGGATGTACAATGTCATTCACATAGATGAGAAGTGGTTCTATCGCACCAAGAAAACACTCAAGCTTTACTTGGCAGAAGGTGAGGAGGAGCCGGAACGTTTTACACAAAACAAGAACTATATAGAGAGGGTTATGTTTCTCGCAGCTGTAGCGCGTCCTCGGTTTGATGTGGATGACATCATGACATTTGATGGGAAAATTGGAATATGGCCCTTCACTTTTGAGGAGCCGGCTAAGAGGGATAGTCAAAACCGTCTAGCTGGGACAATCGTGACGAAGGTTATCCCCAAGGTGACAAGGGATGTTAGTAGAGACTTTTTGGTGAACAAGGTTCTCCCGGCCATCAAGGCTAAGTGGCCTCCATCTGAACGTGGGCGTCCTATATTCATCCAGCAGGATAATGCAAGGACTTACGTGAATGTTGATGATCCAGTTTTCCTTGCTGCAGCACAGGCAGACGGGTTTGACATTCGTTTGGTGTGTCAGCCACCGAACTCGCCTGATCTTAACATATTGGATCTAGGTTTCTTTGCTGCCTTACAGTCATTGTTTCAAAAGTTGTTTCCAGGTTCAATCAAGGACATAGTCAAGAAGGTATGCGAGGCATTTGAGCAGTACCCAGCAGAGAGGTGCAACAGAATATTCCTCACACTCCAATCCTGCATGTGTGAGGTTTTGAAGGACAAAGGAGGCCAGCACTATAAGGTGCCGCACATGAGGAAGCAAGCCCTTCAGGATCTTGGTATTCTACGGGTGAAGTTGCCTTGTGCTCGATCCATTGTGGAGGCAGCGAGGTTGTTCTTGCGAGAGTAGTGCATGGTGTGTTGTTCATGTAAACATCCCATGTAATCCATATTTTGAGTTATCGAGCCATTGTGGAGGCAGAGAGGGCGTTCTTGCTTGAGTAGTGCATGGTGTAATCCATCTTTTGAGTGAGATTAATGGAACCATATTTTGCTTCTGTTTGATGTAACCAGATCAAGTAATCATGTCCTCACTATAGTCCTAGTTGAACAATCTCCATGATCATGCAAAGTTCAAACAAAAAACATCACATTGGTTCAACAGAAAACATCACATTACTTGATAAAATCCAAACATAAATCCATACTACATCCGGCAAAAAAATGCTCATACATGAGCATGCTCCATACGATAGCAAAGTTCAACAGAAAACAACACATTACTTGATCAAATTCAAACACAAATCCATACTACATCCGACAACAAAATGCTCATACATGACCATGCTCCATACTGTTCAAAAGTTCTACAAAAAGCACCACACATTGGTAGATCAAATCTAACATGATTTCATAATGCTTCTGGCAGACAAATACTCATGATTTCATGCCTAATACCTTCAGCTCCTTCTGGCACCGAGAATTCCACCGGTGGTGGCAAACTGTCTTCCTCCGAGTCAGGAACATACAGACGAGATGGGTCGATGTGGCCGTCCTGGTCGCCCTCCGTGCCCGCCAGCAACTCAAAGGATAGATCACGAACCTTTTTACCGTCATCGCCACCGCCGTACTTCGCCCGCTTGTTGCCGCTATCGCCGCCGTACTTCGCTCGCTTGTTGCCGCTCTCCCCACCGTACTTCGCTCCCTTGTTGCCGCTGTCGCCACCGTCGGCGAGCGCACACATCACGTCGGCGAGCGCATGCAACGTCCCGACGAGCGACTGCACAGTATCAGCCAGCGAGTGGACAATACCTGCGAGAGCTTGGACGCCCCCGTGCGCCACACGGTCGCCATTGTCCGCCTGCACGTTCTGGCCATCCTCCGGGATGGCATGGCCGACATCGTGGCTGTCCTCCGCGAGCGCCTGCAGGTGGCCATCGCCTGCCTCGTCGTGGCCCTCCTCTGGGCGCGCATGGCCGACGCCACGGGCTTGGCCGGCGTCGTCGCCTTCCTCCTCTTGGCCGGCGTTGTCGACCACGAGCGCATGGCCATGTCCGTCGCCGTCCGCACCTATGGTTTCTATGCTGTAGATTACAGCATCTTCTTCGATTGGTTGGCTCTCTCCCCACAAGCACGGGTTGAATCCATCGTTGGCCATGGGAACAAGCAGACTGGGAGAGTGGAGGGGGCGATTTGTGGAGGGGAGCGTAGGGAGACGAGAAGGCAAAGCGGAAGAGAGGGCTGCGCCTAGTTAATGCAGCGGCTGCGTGGGAAGACGAACGAGAGGGGTAGTATTGGAAAGATTGGGAGAAAAAAGACTAGGCGCAGATTAAAAGCGAAAAAACAGCAAAAAGTTATACGCAAACAAAAGAAAAACGGAGGGAGTATATTCCAATGATGGGCTTCCTCAAATTGCCCTAGTTCTTCATGAGTAAGCAAATTGGATGCACACCCACTTAGTTTCTTTTGTTGAGCTTTCATACACTTATAGCTCTGGTGCATCCATTGCATGGCAATCCCTACTCACTCACATTGATATCTATTAATGGGCATCTCCATAGCCCGTTGATACGCCTAGTTGATGTGAGACTATCTTCTCCTTTTTGTCTTCTCCACAACCACCATTCTATTCCACCATATAGTGCTATATCCATGGCTCACGCTCATGTATTGCGCGAAGATTGAAAAAGTTTGAGAACATCAAAAGTATGAAACAATTGCTTGGCTTGTCATCAGGGTTGTGCATGATTTAAATATTTTGTGTGGTGAAGATAGAGCATAGCCAGACTATATGATTTTGTAGGGATAACTTTCCTTGGCCATGTTATTTTAAGAAGACATGATTGCTTAGTTGGTATGCTTGAAGTATCATTATTTTTATGTCAATATTAAACATTTATATTGAATCTTATGGATCTGAATATTCATGCCACAATAAACAAAAATTACATAGAGAAATATGTTAGAAAGCATTCCACATCAAAAATTCTTCTTTTATCATTTACCTACTCGAGGGCGAGCAGGAATTATGCTTGGGGATGCTTGATACGTCTCCAATGCATCTATACTTTTTTATTGCTCCATGCTATTATATTATCTATTTTGGATGTTAATGGGCTTTATTTTACACTTTTATATCATTTTTCGGACTAACCTACTAGTCGGAGGCCTAGCCCAAATTGCTGTTTTTTTGCCTATTTTAGGGTTTCGAAAAAGGAATATCAAACGGAGTCCAAATGTAATGAAACCTTCGGGAGCATGATTTTCTCAACAAACATGATCCAGGAAACTTGGAGTGGGCGTCAAGAAACAACGGAGGAGGCCACGAGGCAGGGGGGCGTGCCTACTGTTGGAAATATGCCCTAGAGGCAATAATAAAAGGATTATTATTATATTTCCTTGTTCATGATAATTGTATTTTATTCATGCTATAATTGTGTTATCCGGAAATCGTAATACATGTGTGAATACATAGACACCAACATGTCCCTAGTAAGCCTCTAGTTGACTAGCTCGTTGATTAATAGATAGTCATGGTTTCCTGACTATGGACATTCGATGTCATTGATAACGAGATCACATCATTAGGAGAATGATGTGATGGACAAGACCCAATCCTAAACATAGCACAAGATCGTATAGTTCGTTTGCTAGAGTTTTTCCAATGTCAAGTATCTTTTCCTTAGACCATGAGATCGTGTAACTCCTGGATACTGTAGGAGTGCTTTGGGTGTACTAAACGTCACAACGTAACTGGGTGACTATCTCCGAAAGTGTCTATTGGGTTGACACGGATCAAGACTGGGATTTGTCGCTCCGTATAACGGAGAGGTATCTCTCGGCCCACTCGGTAATGCATCATCATAATGAGCTCAAAGTGACCAAGTGTCTGGTCACAGGATCATGCATTACGGTACGAGTAAAGTGACTTGCCGGTAACGAGATTGAACGAGGTATTGGGATACCGACGATCGAATCTCGGGTAAGTAACGTACCGATTGACAAAGGGAATTGTATACAGGGTTGCTTGAATCCTCGACGTCGTGGTTCATCCGATGAGATCATCGAGGAGCATGTGGGAGCCAACATGGGTATCTAGATCCCGTTGTTGGTTATTGACCGGAGAGCCATCTCGGTCATGTCTACATGTCTCTCGAACCCGTAGGGTCTACACACTTAAGGTTCGGTGACGCTAGGGTTGTAGAGATATGAATATGCAGTAACCCGAAAGTTGTTCGGAGTCCCGGATGAGATCCCGTACGTCACGAGGAGTTCCGGAATGGTCCGTAGGTGAAGAATTATATATAGGAAGTGCAGTTTCGGCCATCGGAAGAGTTTCGGGGGTCACCGATATTGTACCGGGACCACTGGATGGGTCCCGGGGGTCCACCGGGTGGGACCACCCATCCCGGAGGGCCCCATGGGCTGAAGTGGGGAGGGGAACTAGCCCATAGTGGGCTGGTGCGCCCCCCTTGGCCCACCCCCTGCGCCTAGGGTTGGAAACCCTAGGGTGGGGGGCGTCCCACTTGCCTTGGGGGCCACTCCACCCTTGGCCGCCGCCCCCCTAGGAGATCCCATCTCCTAGGGCCGGCGCCCCCCTTGGGGAGCCTATATAAAGGGGAGGGAGGGAGGGGCAGCCGCACCCTTGACTCTTGGCGCCTCCCTCTCCCCTGCTACACCTCTCCCTCTCGCAGAAGAACGGCGAAGCCCTGCTGCGGTGACTGCTGCATCCACCACCACGCCGTCGTGCTGCTGGATCTTCATCAACCTCTCCTCCCCCTTGCTGGATCAAGAAGGAGGAGACATCACGCTGACCGTACGTGTGTTGAACACGGAGGTGCCGTCCGTTCGGTACTAGGATCTCCGGTGATTTGGATCACGTCGAGTACGACTTCCTCATCCCCGTTCTTTGAACGCTTCCGCGCGTGATCTACAAAGGTATGTAGATGCAATCCGATCACTCCTTGCTAGATGAACTCATAGATGGATCTTGGGGAAACCGTAGGAAATTTTTTTTTCTGCAACGTTCCCCAACACCTACCCCCTAGGCGTGCTCTCCACCCTCGTGGGCCCCCTGTTGCTCCACCGACGTACTTCTTCCTCCTATATAAGTCCACGTGCCCCCCAAACATCAAGGAGAACCACGAAAATCTAATTCCACCGCCGCAACCTTCTGTACCCGAGAGATCCCATCTCGGGGCCTTTTCTGGAGCTCTACCGGAAGGGGCATTGATCACGGAGGGCCTCTACATCAACTCCATGGCCTCTCCGGTGATGTGTGAGTAGTTTACTTCAGACCTACGGGTCCATAGTCATTATCTAGATGGCTTATTCTCTCTCTTTAGATATCAATAAAAAGTTATCCTTGACCTTCTTGGAGATCTATTTGATGTAATCTTCTTTTGCGGTGTGTTTGTCGAGATCCGATGAATTGTGGGTTTATGATCCAGATTATTTATGAACAATATTTGATTCCCCTCTGAATTCTTTTATGTATGATTGGTTTATCTTTGCAAGTCTCTTTGAATTATCAGTTTGGTTTGGCCTACTAGATTGATCTTTCTTGCAATGGGAGAAGTGCTTAGCTTTGGGTTCAATCTTGCGGTGTTCGATCCCAGTGACAGAAAGGGAAACGACACGTATTGTATTGTTGCCATCGAGGATAAAAAGATGGGGTTTATATCATATTGCATGAGTTTATCCCTCTACATCATGTCATCTTCCTTAAAGCATTACTATGTTCTTATGAACTTAATACTCTAGATGCATGCTGGATAGCAGTCGATGTGTGGAGTAATAGTAGTAGATGCAGAATCGTTTCGGTCTACTTGTCTTGGACATGATGCCTATATACATGATCATACCTATATATTCTCATAACTATGCTCAATTCTAACAATTGCTCGACAGTAATTCGTTTACCCACCGTAATACTTATGCTCTTGAGAGAAGCCACTAGTTAAACCTATGGCCCCCGGGTCTATCTTCCATCATATTAATCTTCCAATACTTAGTTATTTCCTTTGCTGTTTATTTTACTTTGCATCTTTATTTCTCTTTATCATAAAAATACCAAAAATATTATCTTATCATATCTATCAGATCTCACTCTCGTAAGTGACCGTGAAGGGATTGACAACCCCTTTATCGCGTTGGTTGCGAGGTTCTTATTTGTTTGTGTAGGTGCGTGGGACTTGAGCATGATCTCCTACTGGATTGATACCTTGGTTCTCAAAAACTGAGGGAAATACTTACGCTACTTTACTGCATCACCCTTTTCCTCTTCAAGGGAAAACCAACGCGGTGCTCAAGAGGTAGCAGTGGCAGACGGAGGAGGGTGTGGGGCTTCGCGGGTTTTGCCGGCCTCGGTGTATGAATGGGTGGGCGGATGGGATGGCAGTGGGGAACCATGGCTTAGGGACGCACTTGTCCGAAATGTGGGGTAAGTTACGAAAGTACCCCCACAGATTTGAGGTGGTTCTTTCGGTTCAGGGGTATCATGGGCATTTCGCGTGTCGGGATTTCACAGGATGTGGGAGTTTTCGCGCGCGTTGTAATTTTGGAATAGCAAGGCGCGGAGTTGTCGGAGCACAACGAGACAAAGATATATCTTAAATATTTCGGGCTAACTAGGCGCGGGTTGAAATTTCCAAACAAGTCTAACGTGTACTGTACCAAATCAATTCGCACTACAAATGTCATTCAAAAACTTTGAATTCATGTTATGTTCAATTAAAATATTTCGCTACTATATAATGCATGCAACCTAGTACTCAAATGAACGTTTTAGTGCATTCCAAACGTATATACTACCGCTTCAATATGAACTAAATTTGAATTTGTTTCTCTATTTGAATAAGATCTACAATAATGATTGTTGTGAAGTCAAAGCATTTGAATTCGTTTCTCTGTTTTAATAAGATCTACAATCGTCATTATTGTCAAGTTAAATCATCGTTTGTGTATTATCTTCACAGCACACCACATGATTAGTCTCGAGTTACATATGAACTATGTGTACTATATGAACTCGAACTCGATTTTTTGAATCCACTTTATGTTGATTTCAAATCATAGTAGATTTCAAGCTCTAGCTAGATCTTCACAAACTAAACCATGTCTCATATGTATAATGTGTTTATCACATTATGTATGGTGCCCCGCCCCCTACGCCTACAAGTATTTAGATGTGAGTTGCAAACATCACACATTACCACAAATTCAAATAAAATGTGAGAATGTTCGATATATAGTATTGTTTATATTGTTCGATATTTAGTTGTAAGCTGCAAATGCCACACATTATCACAAATTAAAATAAAATGTGAGATTGTTTGATGTATAGTATGGTTTAGATTGTTCGACATTTAGCTATGAGTTGCAAATGCCATGCATTATCACATTATGGTATAACATGTGCAAAACCACAACACGCGTATCACCGCTATATTCATGCGTGCATATGTTTAAAACACTATGATCTCCTATTCAAATATATGAATCCACTTTCATATCAAATTATGATCTTTGTTAGTCTCTTACACCCACACAATCCTCTAACCTTTGTAGCTACCACTAACTTTCTCTCGTGCATGCACACGCCCTCCTCGCGCTCGCCCTCCCTCAGCATTCTATCCATCGAGCACATTCATTTTTTTCTTTAGGTCGTTCTCCCACAGTCTCCACAACTCCTTTCCGACACACACCGACCGATAAACCTCTCCAGCGATGTCTTCCTACAACATACACATGCACCTTCAATCTCCTCCTTTATGTGTCCTTGCCTTGTGTCTCTCTTACGGTCCCACCCGCGTGTAGACTCTCGCCCCTCTTTTCATCGATCTCACAACCGCACACTCCTCCCCCTATCTAGCTAGTAGCTGGGCCTCTCGCACCACCTCCTAGCTCCATTCTCTCTGTCTATCCGTCTCGCGGGGCCTTATTTGACTCTAACAAATGGACGCACACCGACCAATCTCCCGCTATACATATAGCTAGCTAGGTCCTTATAACTCGTTTTTCCCATGCGTCGATCGATCTACCTCATTAGTTATGTCTCTCCCTTCCTTCGACAAACAACAATTGATCTACCGATCTAGTTAGGTTTGCTTACCAAACACATGGTTCCCCTTCATCATCCATGGATGTGTCCCGACAGATCTATCATTCACAGGCACACACAGAAACACATCCCCACTCTTATTGATAATATTGCAGTTCCACCCTCAGTTTGTCTAGTAGGCCTCTCCCACCATCTCTGAGAAGCAGCTCCATCACCCATCCAGCACTCTACCTCTCTCCCTCCCTCTCTCTTTCCTCTCTCTCTCTCTCTCTCTCTGTCCCATCCTATTTCCCGTCCTTCATTTATGTATGGATGTCGATCGATCATCCTCAAGACGTAGCTGGGTCTCTCCTTCTCAGCACATACGAGTCATTCTACCTCTATAGTTAGGCCTCTGCCTACCCCTTCCCCCACCCCTCCCACACACATAGACTGATACATCGAGCGCTCTAGTCATGTCTCTATGCCACACAAAAACTTGACCTGTGCCCTCTGACATTCCGGTAGCTAGGTCAGTCGCCCTATATCTTTGACTTGCACACACACACAATTTCAATGGCTCTCTTCATCGATCTCGCACCCACCCACTTGATCCTCTCTTCGACTCTATCGATATCTATGACCCCTCCCTCTCTTCTCGTGGATCGCCTGACCCTCTATATATGATATGGGTAGGCCTCCATTTCACACACATTGCATGCAAAAAATTTGTTTGAGATGTCATTGACACATATTCCCACAAATACATTCACGAAATCAACCTCCCCCAAACAAAAAAACACTCACGAACGCACAAGCCATTTGTCTAGGTTTGTATCTCTCACACACACCCACATAGGTGGGGGACGTGCATGAAGAGAAGAGGTGCACACACGATGCATGTACTCCCGTCTCTTTCCCAACCACACCCGCGCAGGTACATGGTGGAGCTCATTTCTGTACGAAAAGGCAGCCCACGTGGTAATTTGACACGTGTACTGGTTGTCCACTAGATGGAGGGAGGATCGTCTACCACGGGTGAACAAACAAATTGTGACTTGACACGTTATGTTAAAAATGAGGCAAACCATGTGGGGCCTACCTTAGAGCCAAGGCTCTATACACTGGAGTACTTTTGATGTGTCCCGTCAACTCATAGAACGAGGAGAAGCTTGCTTGTATGCCGTCTCCCCCGCCCTCAGGCGCGGTGGCTCGCAGGATGAGGTGAAGCTTTCTTACTACACCTTACGCCCGCTCCCTCACCCACGCGCGCGGTGGCTCGCAGGACGAGGAGAAAATTTTACTAGTACTCCCTCCGTTTACTCCTCGTCCCTACCTAGGTTAGAGAGATTATCATATTGTTTGGAATATATGTCCTTTAGTAGATTTCAATATGAACTACTAGTACATACTCCAAACACTGATGTATATAGACGTATTTTAGAGTGTAGATTCACTCATTTTTCTCCGTATGTAGTCCATATTGAAACGGACGTAATAGTACGCACTCTCCCTCGCCCCTCGACCCTCGACACATGGTGGACGTGCAACAATTCATTCGGTCTCATATAGCCAGAACGATATATACTGCAGTACCAATATTGCTCGACTTCCCGAAGAGGCGAAGATCCAATCGCAAGGTTAATAGTTTGGAGATGCCAACCGCAAGGTTTATAGGAGAACGAGTAGTAGGTGCCGCGTAATTTATAAATAAAGTTTTTTTTTCTTCAGTGGCACGTACGCAATATAAATAGGTTCATATGGAGAGAAAAGGAAACCGCTCCACTATATACATAGGCAGGATGAGACTACACGGTTGCTTGCTGGGGTTGCTCTCTTTAGTTTTCACACTCTCTCGCACAAAACCACTGTGTCCACATCTCTAACATCCCGGCGGATCACGTCCGCCGGGGGAAGGGGTGGATGCTTAGTGTAGATGCGGTCGCCGTCGCCAACGGTGAAAACCCACTGTCGGCACGTCCCGATCAGGGGTCCCCGCCATTCTCTCTCACAAAGCCGGTGAGGTTGCCTTTGTCCATTGCTCGCTGCCGCGACATGGGTAGTTGCCTCCTCCCACCGCCCTCCTCTAGGTTGAGCTACGTCCCGACATCCCTCAGGTACAACTCCCTTTACAGCCGGCTTGCACCCTGCTCCAGCTGCCCACATCACTCCATGTGGATATTCTCTACTTCTTTGCCCCACACATACCTCTACTAGCTTCTACGTACTATATTTGTGATGAGCTTATGTCTCATTAACTAGTCCCAGTAATCTTATTATAATCACGCTTCTTCAATTTCTTTGCCGCAGGGATGCTCATCTCGATTTTGATGAAACCGCACAAAATGATCTGATGGTCAAAGGGTTGCAAACTTTATTTCTTAGGAAACGCCGACGTTGCCAGCAAATAAAAGCCTGGTTAGGGTTTACGGTTCAAGGGCTAGGGACAGCATGGATCGTTTTTTTCTTTAAGTGTCTCTGTTTCAATTGCTAGGGACTGCATGAGTAGTAGTAGTATTGTACTCCTTACGCCCGCTCCCTCGCCCACGCACGTGGTGGCTCGCAGGACGAGGAGAAAATTTTACTACTCCCTCCGTTTACTCCTTGTCCCTACTACCTTGGTTAGAGAGATTATCATATTGTTTGGAATATATATTTCCTTTAGTAGATTTCAATATGAACTACTAGTACATACTCCAAACACTGATGTATATAGACGTATTTTAGAGTGTAGATTCACTCATTTTGCTCCGTATGTAGCATAAAGTTGAGACACTTATTTTTGGAACTGAGGGAGTACATATTTGTTATGATCTGTCAATCATTGAGATGCAATAGCATGCATGTTAGTCTACGTTGTATTTGATGAAATGTTGCAACGGGCAACTTTGGACGCAAGATACATGTAACAAAAGCTAGAAGCTTCATAGCATTGTACTATCTCACTGATAAATTACAGTATGTACTCTACAAGTACTTCCTCCGTTCCTAAATACAAGTATTTGTAGAGATTTCACCATGAACCACATACGGATGTATATAGATGCATTTTAAGTGTAGATTCATTCATTTCGTTCCGTATGTAGTCCACCTAGTGGAATCTCTACAAAGACTTATATTTAGGAATGGAGGGGGTACTATGTGATGAGTTGGTGTTGCATGGTGTCCAGAAAATATGGTGATAGTGTGAGGTGGGCCATGTAATCACTGAGCCTGCGTGTTTTCACTGCTCTTGCACTCCTCCGCCGTAAGAATGGAGAAAATTGTAATCTAGTAGTACCCCCTTTCGCCGAAAGCGTGGGACATCCAGCAGTCCTACCACCTCAGTAATAATGACCAATGAGCTATCAAATCACATAGACCCAGCAGTAAGTTGGACAGACACAAGGTTAGGCATTTGGAACTATTAAAATATGTTAGCTTTTGTGGGCCATCTAGCTTGGGTGGGCTAGAAAAACCTTGCTAGCTCAGAAGAGCCAGATCGGCTCGCTTCCGACGGCAAACTTCGCATAGTAGTAACATAGACTAGTAACATATGCATGTTGTCCTAGTCCAAGTTACTCGCAACTATGACCAGCCTAAACAATGTAACCAAACGCTCCTTACTCTGCCTTGTTACCCCCCTCCCCGAAAACCCAATGCATGGAGCGCAACTACGCATTGATCAGTCAAGAAATCAAAGTCGGCTTGCATGCGAGTTAATACGTGGCCCTGCATGGTAGCTAAAATGGCATCTCTTAGTTGTTTGGATTAATTGTTGCATTTAGAGACAGAAATCAGGGCTTTGATTGGAGGAATGACTGGTCAAGTTTCTTCTTCTCCTCCAATCTGCTTGCACCTTGGTCCCGTCGCACCTTCTAACGTGACTTATTACACCTAACGGAGGGAGTCGTACGAGATACGGTGGCACACTTACTTAGGTCGAATACAAGTGCCCAAAATTGTGTGCATGTTATAATAAGGATTCACTTAAAATAGTACGTGAGCGAACGGAGGGATCAATTGGACAGTGTTCCCGAGCAGTAGCGAGATGTGTGAGGTAAGATACACCGCTGGCGCTTTTATTTTTTCTTATTAATTTGTTTGTTTCACCCTCTGACTGGTGGGACCCAATGCACTACGGGAAGAGAGGTAAGGTGACTAAGGTTGCATTATTTCTGCACCACTATGGATAGTCTTACCACCAAAGCCACATGACACGATTATGATTTAAATCCCAATGACTCCCACACACACCAAAAAACACGACATGCTTGTCACACGAATGCAGGAATGTATAAAAGGTTATTTTCCTCTCATTGAACATAACGGGAGGGTTGTGTAGCTGGTTAGCCTGTTCGCTCATCAAACTTGAGGTCTCGGGTTCGATAACTCCACTTGAGCATAATTCGTGCCAAGAGGATTCTTTGACTAGTCAAAATGGATGGATACGAAGCTATACAATCTCGTAGTGACTGTACAATCACCTCATCACGTATAAGCTGCAACCTCGGCGCTTGTTATCTAGGGTTTGCACTCTTCACACTCTCTCCAGTACATCTATACACGCTGGAGCCTCAGCGCTTGTAGTTGCTCTCTTCACACTCTCTCACCCTCTCCAAATCTAAACAAGACTTCATTGGCCTCTCTCTCCCCTCACTGCTGATCTGCTTGTAGTTGCTCTCTTCACACTCTCTCACCCTCTCCAGATCTAAACAAGACTTCTCTCCGCCGGGAAGGGAAGGAGGCTTAACGCTGTCGCCGTCGGCGAGGGAGGGAACCCACTACCGGCGCAGCTGTTCACTTTCACCCAGCGGCAGCGCGGGAGGGCCTCCGACCCCTTCTTCTTCGCCGCCGTACATAGTGTGGGTCGAACGGCCTTCGGTCGCCCACCGAACCACACCCCAAGAACCTTAAGGTATAATTTACTTATTCCACATGCATTGCTCTAGCCGCATGTGGGCTTTTTCCGCTTCTGCACTCGAATCTAGGTGTTGGATCAAACAGGAAAGTAGTGGGGAAAGTTGTATACCATGAATCTAGGACGTGGTTCAAAGAGGAAAGGAAATGGGGGAAAGTAGTGGGAAAAGTTGTATAGCATGAATCAAGGATGTGGTTCAAAAAGGAAAGGAAGGGGGAAAGTAGTGGGGAAAGTTGTATCGCATGAATCTAAGATGTGGTTCAAAGAGGACAGGAATGGGGGAAAGTTGTATAGCATAAATCTAGGATGTGGTTCACAGAGGAAAGGAAGTGTGGAAAGTACTAGTACAAACTGGCTATCCAGCACCTATGTTGGTCGAAAAGGGAAAACAATGACAAATGCAGTACGCACATCTGTAACAAACTGATCTTTTGTTTTGGGGGACAAGGCTGTAGAGTTTGAGCAGGACTAGATTTGTTGCGCTCACATAGGGAAAGGTGTCTAAAGATAACAAAAATGGGACCAACACAAATATGCTCCTTGGTTGTTTGTTCTTTGTTGCAACAGACTGTGCATCACCCCAGTACATCGGTAGATGCACATGGTGCTGGTGCGTCCACTATCCCGTGCAACTCTTTAGCTGCTGTTAATCTAAGGCCTTGTTTGGTTCAAACCTCCCTAGTCCCTACCTGCTTGGTTCCAGGGACTAAACATGGACTAGAGGTTATTAAATGACATGCTAAAAGACCATGTTACCCCTAGTAATGAACAAATAGAGACAAGGTGCGATGCGTGGCAGGGGCAACTGTTGGAAAAAGTCCCAAAAAGACTCTCCCTCGGTATCGTGGAATCGTCACGGCAGATGTCGTAGTGTGAGGACTTAGTCGTAAGGCCAACGCATCTATGTGGTAGCTTGAGAGGGGTTGAGCGGAATCGAGAGACGCAACACAAGACAAGGGTTTAGACAGCTTCGGGCCCCGGGAAACATCATCCGGTAATACCCATACATACTGTTTGTGGCTAGATCTCATTATGATCATGAGGAAGTCGCCGTAAACCGGCTCTCCCAGTTAACCCTAACCCTTAAGATTGTTTCTTCTTACTTGTCCCTCTTTGGGGAGCCCTGCCCCTCCTTATATAAGTTGAAGGGGCAGGTTACATGTCGAGTCCAACTCGGACTTTAAGACTTAACTATTATGACTTCTCTTCATGGGCTTCTTAACATCTTGGGCTTCATAACGTCTCGGGCTTCATAACTCCTGGCAACCCAGTTATCACTATCTGTCGGGTTATAACTGGTGTCGGTTTAAGATGGTCTGCCGGTTTATGATTGTCTGCTGAGCTATCATCTGATCTAACTCCTGTCTTAACTGTCAGCCGATTTAACAACCTGTCGGTTTACCGTCTGGGTTAACTGCCTGTTTTACCTGTCTGTCTTAACTGCCAGCCGGTTTAACAACCTGCCGGTTTACCGTCTGACTTAACACCAACCGGTTTACCACCTGCCTTAACACCTGCCGGTTTACCACATGCCGTAACACCTGCCGGTTTACCACCCGCCGGTTTACCGTCCGTCTTAGCCATCTGTCTTAACTGTCTGTCTTAACTATCTGTCTTAACTGTCAGCCGGTTTACTAAGTCCCAGCCGGGTTATAATTCCGGCCGGATCATACCGCGGGGTATATCCCCGAAATTAGCCCCCAGTTTAATTTGAATTTATCCATGTTAAACTAATCCCGATCATCCTTAAGCCCTTGTCACTTCCTTCTTCTATAAAATCCGGGTCAATAGGCCAGCTTCATAATCAATTTGCTGACATTGGTTTGTCACAGAGAAATATTGTGAAGAATAACTCCTTTGACCCAACTCTCAATGCTTAACAAAAATATTGATCTTTGAAATATTCATCTGATCTTCAGCCGGTTTAAGAATGTAGAACTTTGCCGGTTTAAGAATGTAGAACCTTGTCAGTTTAAGAATGTAAAACTTTACCGGTTTACCGTTGCCAAAATTGCCGGTTTATGAATATTGATGGCACCAGATCATAACTGTTTGTTAACATTAGTTTTGAAAATATACCTCTTATATGCCTATCACTTGTAGCCCCCAAGTCTTAAGAAGGCAACGTAGTAACAGCTTAAGATTTGATTCAATATGAATGTCACAAGCTTGAAGAAATCCAAATTGTTCATCTTAGTCAGTAACCAAAACTGAATATTCCACATATGTAGCCCCCAAGTACCGGGTTATCATGCTTGCAGCAACCTGGTACTTGTAATTGCCTGATTCTCATAAAAACTTCAACCAGTGTAGCCCCCAAGGGCCGGGTCATTATGCAATAAGGAGCAGGGACTTTATAGATATGATCATGTAGACTTGAATAGCAACGTGTAGCCCCCAAGGGCCGACTCGGTAAGATAATATTGAGCTGGGACTTTATATATATACTTCATTGAGAATAACATTATACGATGTAACCCCCATCATGGGGCTTGAACCCACGTCTACAAGGTTGAGAGCTTTGTGCTTTACCAACTGAGCAGTGGATCCTTCAATAATAGATGAAAATTTGTGTACCTTGAATTGTTGACAGGAGCAATTGGTAGCCCCCAAGGGCCGTCTCATTACGATGTGATGAGTCGGGTCTTCAATAAGTGAGCAAACAATGACTTTGCATTAGCCCCCAAATGTCATGGTGCATGCTTGCAGCGACATGAGACTTGTGTATTTGATGTAATCCCAACTTGAATAATGTAGCCCCAAGTGCCGGGTCGTAAGCCTGCATCGACTCGGGACTATTCCTTCAATTGTAGAATAAATCATATCCATTGATGATATGATAGTCATTGCGCTAAAGCGACTTTGAAAACCTTAATCATAATACTGGTTATTGATAACCATAAAAAAATCCTGGCCGTGTTGGCTATTAAAGATTTTGAATAATAACCTAGTTTGAAAACCGATTCCTGCCATATAAACCGGTATATCCATGCACATATGATACATGCTATGATGACATAATGATGATGCAACGTATGATGCAATATATGATGATGTATATGTATGATCAAGAGGGTTTAAGATACGGTTCGGATACGACCAGAGCCCCCACGTAGTCATAATTGTGGCATTACGCCCATCGAGAGGTGTAGCTATGGTTCGAATATGACCAAGCCCCCAAGTGATTTTCCTGGTGCCCTTATGCCTATCAAGAGGTGTAACTATGATTCGAACCCATAGCCCCAAATGATTTTCCTAGTGGCCTTATGTCTATCAAGAGGTGTAGCTATGGTTCGGATACGACCAAGCCCCCAAGTGATTTCCTTGGTGCCCTTATGCTGATCAAGAGGGTATAAGCTATGGTTCGGATACGACCAGAGCCCCCAAGTGATTTCCCTGGTGGCTTTAAGCCTATCAAGAGGTGTGACTATGGTTCGAACATAGCCCCCAAGTGATATTGTGAGCTGTGCTCAAGGGATACCCATGTTTGAGTTGTGCTGTGCAGCAGACTCTCTTTGGCCCCTTATGATAATATTGGCTTGATAGCCGGATTACCGAAGTAACCAGAGCTGTGCTCTTATGATAATATTGGCTTGATAGCTGGATCAAGAGATGTCGCTATGGTTCGAATACGACCAAGCCCCCAAATGATACTGTGAGCTGTTCTCAAGGGGCACCTATGTTTGAGTTGTGCTTTTGCAATAGACTCTCTTTGGTCCCTGTAATTTTTCTGAGAACTCGAGCTTGCGAGAGATGAATTCTTTTTAACCGGAATTTCGAATCGGATATTGAGAGCTTCAAAGCTTTGTGGGAGACAGCTTTCCCTTGAGCCGGATTTTAAACCGGAATCCTTCTTTTTAAGCCGGAAATTTTCTGACAGCCTTTAAATTTGCACCAATATGGCGGTTTAAGGTCCTGCATTAAATAACTTTGCAAGCCGGAGTAATTGCTCTTTAGAAAGCAATATGTAACATAAAAAATATATTGGATAGACTTCACCTGATATGTTAAGCCGGAATTTATCCGCCATGGAGCTTAATGATTACTTCAGCGAAGCTGAGATCAATCTCGGGTGAGTCAGCCGCGGCGTTTTTAAACCGGTGCGGACAGGTGAATCGGCCGCGGGGGCGGACAATAAGTCAATCGCATTTGTTGATGTAGCAGGGGTGGCAACTTGCGTAGAATGAGCGCTAGTGCAAAAAATAATATTTGCTCATGCCCTTTTTGCAACACCTTTTTGTAAGGAATAATGGTCCTGTGAAAAATATCATAGACCAAGTAATTGTTCTTTGATAAAAACAATATGTGTTCATAAAATAAATTTAGATAAATATCACCTGGTTTGTTCGGACAACGGATGATCTTTACATGGTCCAGAGTTTAACTTGGATATACTGAGGTTTAACAGCAGCATAAACGTGCTAGTCTGGTATGATACGTGATGAATCAGTAGTGTTGACCTCTCCATCACATGGCCTCTTTAACTCCATGAGAGAATTTAATATTCCGTTTGTTTCAGATTGTAATGCTCATAGTCTCCAATGTGTACGCTGGCACTGGAACTTGGACGAAAAACTCCAAATCCTCCTCTGGCCGGGATGACCAGAGTATTACTACCAGTATACCCCACCTCCACTCTCCATTCCCGCATCTACCAAGCCGTCCTGGCGTGTAACCGCGGCAGTGGATGTGAACCGCAACAGCTGTGTAGGAGCGGTGCAGTGAGTCGCGGAGGAGAGGCGTCGGTCAGGTGAGACCACAGCTATATGGACAGTAGCAACTTGAGGCCGCCAGGCGGGACCATGGCCTGGACCCCCCTTTTTTCGTATTCGCATCAGGTCTTGAGCAACTATTTTTCTTCAGTCCTTTTTCCATGGAGTATGGGCTGGTTGATTTGCCCTTGTATGCGTGTACTTCTTCCAGCTTCAGACTCCCCTTAGTTGCCCCCCATGAGTGTACTTCCTGGCTACCTTGGATTACAAATGGGATATTGTCATCTAAACATACTAGGAGTAGCACTCTACTTTGGTCGGCCATGCAATCAGCCAACCGGAGCGGCAGTAACACACGGGCACCGCCAGAACAGGGCGGGTTGCAACTGCGGCGGCTCAAGCGCGGTTGCGGCGGCTCGACAATGGGACGAGGCACGACAGAACTGGCCTGAGCGGGTCACGTGGAGAGGGCAGAGCCGTCGGTGATGGGGCAGGAGCATCGGGTGGTGAGGCGTGGTGACTCGCGGCAGCGGCGAGGCGGAAACGAACGGCTTGCCGGAGGCTTTGGCTCTACCGCGGGAAGCTTGGAGGCACATAAACCGGCGGCCGGGACGGAGCAGCAGGTTGGTGTTGGGCAGAGGTGACCCAGCGGGGCGGAACCGGCTCGAGGCCTCGGAGGCCGGTCGATGAGGCGGTTTGACCAGGCAATTTGAAGGGTATAAGGTAATTTGATCCTCTGATGTTTGATGACTCGATGGTGACTCGCGGGCAGGGCCTTGGCGAGTCGACGTGCGGCGGTAGCCCACAGCATGGCGAAGTGGATGGACAAACCGGCTGCGGTTTGAATCAGTAGAGCAAGCCAGCAGCGGCCCTCGAACGGCGTTTGACTGGCGGGGCGAGGCAGCGGAGGTGGAAACCGGCGACCTGTCGCGCTGCTCGCGGAGGTGGTGAAGCAGGCAGCCGGTCCAGAAGCGAACCAGCTCGGCGGCTTAACGGGACCGCGGATGTAGTAACTCGGAGGACCGCAGACCGGCAGGTTGGAGGCACAGCTGAAACCGGCGGGTTGGAGCAGCCAAGGCGGGCTCGCGGCTGTAGAGATGAGGGTGTGCGATCGGCGGTTCAGGAGCGGCGCCGTCTTCATCCACTCCGGTCAGGGCGGCACAGGCGCAAGGTGAGCCGGCAGTGATGAGCGGGTTGCGGCCTCCATGTTGGAGGTGGAGGTGAATGGACGGCTTGAAAGGCACGAGGCCAGCAGAGATGGGACGCGGCTTTGTTGATTTTAGCTGGGGGCAGGTAAACCGGTGGGCTGCCGGGCATCGCGTGGATCGAGACAGAAGAGGCCAGAGTCGGCCGGGCGCTCGAGGACACAAGAGAGGTCAACAAGGGCTTGAGGCGGCTCAACACTGTAAAGGTGGCGGCCATTAACCCAGCGGCGGAGGAGACGACCTGGTGCTTGATGCGGGGTGGCTTGAAGGTGCGGCAGGTTGGCAATGCTCCGGCCGCCAGGCGTGGCGCAGGCGAAGACGGACTGGCGTAGCGAGGCACGCACCACACCGTAGAGGAGAAATCCGAGTCGTCGAGGCTGTGTGGCCATAGCAGTTTGAAAAATCCGGGTCATCCCCGTCTCTGGATCGTGGTCCCCTTTCTTTTGTAAACCGTGCTAGTGCTAGTACTAGCAATAATTAATCTCTTCTAATTGGATTCGGGTTCTGGCTTCCTTTGTCTTGTACCCAGACTCACGTGTGTGTCTCCCTTTTTGTTTGGAATTCTTTCCATCGCTAGAGTCAATCTCCATTGGTTCAAGTGATTCGTTTGTAGAATCAGCATCTACACTAGTTCAGAACGAGTCGAGGCAGGAGGCTGGAGTTTAATAAACCGCCTTGGAACAGACATCGAGAGGTGGATTGGCCACAACCCGGCGGATCGGACAGAACCACCACCGCAGACTTTTTCCTGTCCGTCCCAGCGTAACATCGGTTGGTTAGGGTGCAACCCTGAAATCTTTATCTCGATCTTGTACACATCATTCCTAACCGTCCATCGATGACGTAGATCTTTGCGTGCTGGCTGACCCGGCTGACGAATTCGGTGCTGATGGAGATTCTTCATAACCGGTGCTTTTTGTTCGAGAAAATACGAACTTCTCGATCCCTTAGAAAAATCCCTCCAAGAACTCAACACCATCATGCGTGAGCCCCATGGTGGGAGCCAACTATCGTGGAATCGCCATGGCAGATGTCCTAGTGTGAGCACTTAGTCATAACGCCAACGCATCTATGTGGTAGCTTGAGAGGGGTTGAGCGGAATCGAGAGACGCAACACAAGAGAGGGATTTAGACAGCTTCGGGCCCCGGGAAACATCATCCGGTAATAGCCCTACATGTTGTTTGTGGCTAGATCTCATTATGATCATGAGGAAGTCGCCCTAAACCGGCTCTCCCAGTTAACCCTAACCCTTAAGATTGTTTCTTCTTACTTGTCCCTCTTTGGGGAGCCCTTCCCCTCCTTATATAAGTTGAAGGGGTGGGTTACATGTAGAGTTCAACTCGGACTTTAATACTTAACTATTATGACTTCTCTTCATGGGCTTCTTAACATCTTGGGCTTCATAACGTCTCGGGCTTCATAACTCCTGGCAACCCAGTTATCACTGTCTGTCGGGTTATAACTGGTGCCGGTTTAAGATGGTCTGCCGGTTTATGATTGTCTGCTGAGTTATCATCTGACTTAACTCCTGTCTTAACTGTGAGCCGATTTAACAACCTGTCGGTTTACCGTCTGGGTTAACTGCCTGTTTTACCTGTCTGTCTTAACTGCCAGCTAGTTTAACAACCTGCCAGTTTACCGTCTGACTTAACACCAACCGGTTTACCGCCTGCCTTAACACCTGTCGGTTTACCACCTGCCGTAACACCTGCCGGTTTACCATCCGCCGGTTTACCGTCCGTCTTAGCCATCTGTCTTAACTGTCTGTCTTAACTATCTGTCTTAACTGTCATCCGGTTTACTAAGTCTCAGCCGGGTTATAACGCCGGCCGGATCATACCACGGGGTATATCCCCGACACTCGGGGTCTTCTTTCTTTAGTCCCAAATGCCCACTTTTAGTCCCTAAAAGTCCCTCCTGTTTGGTTTAGATGGGACTGACACGGAGTTTTTTAGTCCCTCCACCAAAATGTCCCTGTAAATAGCACCCTCTAATAATGCCGCCGGAAAATTGATGCAATGCCACAGTTAAAAGCAAATTACATGTTTAACGAATTTTATTGTTATTATAATCTCTTTGTTAATATTAATCAATGCCACCGTTGGAGAAATGCTACTGTCTTGCTTTCTTTCCCATTTAGATAAGGTAGATGCTTCTTTTTGTTGGCTTCTGTGTCATCCATCGTTATTGACCACTAATTGTTTCCTTTGCACCTCTGTTTAAACAGGGTTATCTACTTCACCTCGTTGCCATTGTGACCTTTTGTTGCACTGCACAAAACACTTTTTGTTTTAAGAGTGTTTTGTGCAGTTCAACCAAAGTGTTACACCGACAACGTTGCTTGATTGCTTGATCTTAATGGAACTGCACAAGAGGAGATCTTACTTCCTATCCATGTTGGCAAATTTGGTTCAGATCTTCTTCTTGTGAGTTGTTTGAATTCCGTGTCATGAGAGGTCAGTACTAGCCTTCTTTCACATGATTCTGCAGTGTGCTTTCATATGTTGTGCTACTTCTACGATAATGTTGCTTGATTTTAGTGAACTGCACAAATGAAGACAAGACTTCCAATCTGTATGTGCACCGCAATATACCATTGGGGTAAGATAAGGATATTTCACAACTGTTGGCCTGTATTTTGCCACTTCCATCAGAAAATTAATGTCATTGTTTAGTGTTATACTTGTGCAACCTAATTGACATGCTAAATCTTACATTGAAGGTGAAGCTTGCCTGTTATTGAACCAAGTGATGAAGGGGAAGAACAAGAGGAAGAAAAACAAAAATCAACTCCTAGTGCTGTAATGAAGCACTGGAACTGTGATGACACAAGTAATGATATAGCCTTGCATTTTAATTTATTGCTATGGCTGGAACGAGCAATTGTTTTGCCACTGATTTGATGCCACTCTTAATGTAATACGTAATTATCTCTACTTGTGCAAACAGTGATCTTCTTTGAAGATACAATATATTTTAGTGGAACTGCACAAGAAGATGTTGGAAACATTAATCTAATCGAGGAGTATATAGTAAGCATGGCCACCATAGTAGATAGCAACAGATGGTTCCGGAGAAGTGCTTCATCTGTATGCTCTACACAATAAGCCTCCTAACAAAGGTTGGTACTCGCCCACTGATTTCATCCATATGATTGAGCTTTGTCATCTCTATTGGTGTTGTGCTACTGTTTAGATACTGTCGTCAAAAAGTGGTATTGTCCTTGAGAAGTGCTTCATCTATGTTGTTTTAAATATTTCCTTTCCTTTTTTCGAGCAAACAGGGATGCTAGCATTTAGTTATCCTCTTGTCTTTGCACAACAGGATCATCCTCCTCTGAAGAAGAATATGGAGTACGTGAAGTGACTAGTTCCGATTATGCCAGGATGAAGAAGCCATGTCTATCTTCTCATCAGAAGGAGCAGTTGAAGGATGGTTACATTACCCCCCACAAGACCAAACTAACTTCAGCTCAGAAGGACTGACAAATCTCCATTTTCTTGTTGTGATGCGCGAGTACAATGTTGTTCTAGGATTCTTTCCGGTGAGTTCCATTTTTCTAAAAGTGTGCTCTACATGGACCATGTAGGTGCCTGTTTAAACTGTCAATTCATAGTACAGTTTGCTTTATACTAATCACTTTTTTGTATTTGTGCAAACAGGGGTTCTCAGCTTTATTTCAATGGGAACTACACAAAATGTTCATGAATACATCAAATCATTCATTTCCACCACAAGAAAGGAGGTGTCGATAAGTTCAAGGCGTTGCAACATATAAGGGCGAAATCATACAAGCTACGCGTGAATTTGGTTGATTTTGGTGGAACTGGACAAAAAGAACAGCTGGTTTATTTAGCACGAGGTGCCATGTCAATGTCCGAACTGATGGCAAACCCTGCCCATTCCACAATCATGGGCATTTGATATTTTGGCATGGGAAAACCTTGTCAATTTTTTCTCATTGATTTTAGCAAGAAGACATGCGTTTGATATTTTCAAATGGGACGCCCTTTGCTGTCAGCAGCGTCGATCCATTTTTTCTTCATTCTTTAGTTGTGAAGTAAATATTGGCTCTGACATGTGAATCGCTGAGATGCATAATCATTGATTCCTTTGAATGTTCTCTATGAATTGCCAGGCATGTGTGTTTGATTGCAATGTATAGGAACGCTAAAAAGCTGCTCAAACTCTTTGTTCTCCTTCTGTTCCTTTTTACTTCGCACATTGTGAAAGTGCATACTTTTTTATAAGATTGGTCAAAGTATAGATACTTTGACTGCAGACAAAACTTGTATCCAGACTAGGAAGGACCGGAAGGAGTACATGTGAAACTGCTGCAAACGAGGTGATCACCCTGGGAATAAAGCTAGTACGTATTGTTTTGCATTTTCATCCAATGCCAGTGATACAAGAATTCGAACTAATCGAAATAAATTCATTCATACACGGTTGGATTTCATATAAACATGCCGGATTTCATTGCATTTCATACATTCTTCAACTAAAAAGGGGTGCGCTGGAGGTATAATTAATTAACCGAAGCTACCCACCTGTGTCTGGCTGAGCCGAACAGAAGCTTCAATGACTTAACTGCAGGTGCAGTTGCATAACTGACATGTGGCCCAGATGCCTATTGGGCACCGAGCAACGCCTCCTGCTCCGCCCGCTCCGCGGCAATCTGCTCCTCCGCCTGCAGGTGCTCCTGGAGGAGATGGTGGTTGTAGGCGGCGTCGGCCTGCTCCTCATGCTTTTGCCTCACCGTGTCCATATATTGGGCATGGGCCTCGCCGATGGTCATGGTGCAATGCACCGGCGAGGATGGCGCGGAGGAGGGGGTTGGCGCCGGATCGTCGACTACCATGTTCTCCATTGGGACGTCGTCGTCCTCTGGCTGCCTGCCGGCCAGCCAATCGGCAGCAATGGCTGCCATTTCCTTGTGTTCTGTCATCCGTCTGTCCCAAAGAGCGCTGGAGCACGAGGAAGCCATGGTGAGCAGTAGTGGTGTGGACAGGAGAATAGGAACAGATGCGGATGACTGCGGCTATGGCCAGCGCAGCAGTTTATATAGCAATGGTGGGCAGCGGAGGGACGGAAGTGTGGCGCCAGAGTAGCCGCCTCGGCAACCGTGTATCATTAATGTGGGCGGCAGAAGGCGGACGGACGGCACTTGTGTCGTTTGAAGGCGGAGCAATCGCATGCACCGGGAAGCGGGGCGGGCGGCGCTGACCGTTTCGGGCGGAAAGCGCGCGCGGGCGAGGGAAGCGGTCTGGGTGGGCCAGGGCAGTCAAACTCGTGCTTGGCAGCGGGTCGGTCCAGCAGCCGGACATGCTGGCTCGCCAGCTACCTCGCCGAGCTGAGCGGCGACAATCAGACGATGGGCGTAGCTTCCGACCAGGAGCCGGCGCCACTGTCCAAGCCGGTTCATGCCATGTTCACCATAGAGCAGGTGCGGCCGCACTTCGACGCCCTAATGGCGGAAGAGCTACCAGCGTAGGAGGACCTGTGCTGCAACCTCTATCTCCTCAACGAGCACCAGTGAACAAGTGAACGACAATATCGTCGCAGACATGTGGCCCTATGATCCTGGCTTCCCAAATGAGCAGCGGGCGCTGTATCAGACCATCTGTAGGGCCCGCGAGGCCCTCTCCATCGTCCTTCGAGTTGTTGTGTTCACCGTGGCGCTGCCGTCTCGCGTTGTCAACATGGTCAACGGACATGAGGATGAGGAGATGACTTTACTTGGAGAGGATGACAGTGGGGCCCCACCAGGGCCATAGCCGCACGTACGCAAGTGCCTCCTTATTAGTATATAAAACTATAATTTTTTTAGCTTCCTCCTGGCTTCCTCACATCACGGTCCCACACCATTGTCAACCTATGTAGTCAATAAACGAGAGAATTGCACAAGAAGCGACCGACAGCTGGGACCAAGCAGCTCGAGCAGTATTTGTGTTTTTGAGGTGTGAGCACTGCAGAGTTTTTCTTGAGCGATGTTTAGCCCAGATATTAATTTTTCTCCTCTGAACAACAACGAAAACATCGTTGCAGCTATTAACTGGGCGGGCTGTGGCCCGTCTAGCCCAGGCCGTATATCCAACCCAGATCTTAATTTTTTCCAAGCTGAAAATGGCTAGCCCAGCTATACTTTTTTTAGGAATACCTAGGAAAGGTCAAGTTGTTATTCTTCGCCCCGCTGGGCTGCAAATCTTTCCTAGGAGGGATGCATTAGGCTTAACAAGAAAATGGGCTTTAAGAAATAATAAATGGGATGCAATTATAAAAACTGGGCAGTGACTATAAAAAATGCACCAAACATGCAATTACTTTATAAAATATTATTTTTGGATATTGAAAATTTTAATTTCATTAATTGTTGCGAGCGCAATGTTTCGTTGGATTTTTACGTAATATAAATTTATATTGAAATTGTATTTAATATGACTAGAAATTTTGGGATAAAAATATTTTTGGATCCCATCAAAATGTGGGAAATTTATTGAATTCTGTTTTGAACGGCTGGTTGAAATGAGCTATACTTTTAACAAACTGTAAATGGGCTGTAGTAAATTCCATTAAAATTCAAAAATTGGTTGCACATTCTTACAAATATCAAATGGGATATGAGTTCTCTGCCACACACTTGTGGCCTTACTAAGTTGACGCATCCCCTCAAAAAAAAGTTGACGCGTATGCAAGGCTTTGTCAACTTATAGTCAACACACGGTTCTAGCAGCAGTGGCGATTGGATGTCCATCCAACGAATGTCGTGCTTCTTCTTCAATCTCGGATATTCTAGTTTCACCCGCGCAAAAAATGATTCCTCCCCCTGACATCTGGAGCGCACCGTTTCGGAAGCTGACCTATGGGCCTACTAAGTGGACGCGTACCAAGGGCTTTGTCAACTTAGTCAATATAAACGATTCTAGCTGTAGTGACCGTCCGATGTCCATCCAACGGTCATCGTGCTTCTTCAACCTCTGGTCTTCTTGCTCCAGCGGCCCAAAGTAGCGCCGGTCGTGCCGCCTGCTCCTGCCTCCCGTGGCCGGCTGTGCTGCCGCGCGGGCCTCACTGCCCCCTACTACTCCCACCGTTGGCCAGGGCATCCCTCCACTCACCCACACCCCCTATTATTCTGCGGTGATGGCAGCCTCACACCGCAGCCGAACCAGTGAACCCTCGTACTCCTCTCCGTGTGGGCATCCACTGTCGCGTCTTCCCCGCCTCCGCGTCATCCCTTTCCTAGGCCTCGCCGTCGTCCACCGCCCTGGTGCTCTCGGCGCGGCGTGGTCAACGTGATCAAGGAACGACTTCCATCGGAAGAGTACTGTATGTGGAGAGGATGACAGTTGGGTCCACGACAGCCGCAAGGAAGTGCCTCCTTATTACGCGAAAAATAATTATTCCCCCACCTGACAGCAGGGACCCACCGGACGGGCCACCGTATTTTGTGAAAAAATGTTTCCCCCTGACTGCTAGGACCCACCGGACGGGCCAACGTATTTCGCGAAAAAAACGTTCCCCTCGCTATCAACTCGGACCCACCGGAGGTGCCTCCTTAATACGCACAAAAATGAATACTCCCCCTGCTAGTTGAGACCCACCTTGGTGGGAGGCTGACTTGTGGGCCTACTAAGTTGACGGGGACGGAGTGCTTTGTCAACTTAGTCAATATGAACGATTCTAGCTCCAGTGACCGTACGATGTCCATCCAACGGCCGTAGTGCTTCTTCAACCTCTGGTCTTCTTGCTCCAGCTGCCCAAAGCAGCGTCGGTCATGCCGCATGCTCCTGCCTCCCGTGGCCGGCTGTGCTGCCGCAGAGGCCTCACCGCCCCCTACTATTCGCACCGCTGGCCATGCCCAGCGGCGACAGCTGATACGTCCATTTTGCATCATGCTTTTATATCGATATTTATTGCATTATGGGCTGTTATTACACATCATGTCACAATACTTATGCCTATTCTCTCTTATTTTACAAGGTTTACATAAAGAGGGAGAATGCCGGCAGCTGGGATTCTAGGCTGGAAAAGGAGCAAATTTTATAGACCTATTCTGCACAACTCCAAAAGTCCTGAAACTCCACGAAAGTCAATTTTAGAATATATATAATAAATATTGAGTGCAAGATGTTCACCAAGGGGGCACACCCTACCCACGAAGGTGGGGGCGCGCCCTACTCCCTGGGCGCGCCCCCTACCTCGTGGGCCCCCTCGTGGCCCTCCGACGTCCATCTTCTGCTATATGAGGTCTTTTGATGAGAAAAAATAACAAGCCATCTTCTCGGACGAAACTCTGCCGCCACGAGGCAGAACCTTGGCGGAACCAATCTAGGGCTCTGGTGGAGCTGTTCTGCCGGGGAAACTTCCCTCCTGGAGGGGGAAATCATCGCCATCGTCATCACCAACGCTCCTCTCATCGAGAGAGGGCAATCTCCATCAACATCTTCATCAGCACCATCTCCTCTCAAAATCCTAGTTCATCTCTTGTATCCAATTCTTGTCTCCAAGTCCGGGATTGGTGCTCGTAGGTTGCTAGTAGTGTTAATTACTCCTTGTAGTTGATGCTAGTTGGTTTAATTGGTGGAAGATCATATTTTCAGATCCTATATGCATATTAATACCCCTCTGATTATGAACATGTTTATGCTTTGTGAGTAGTTATGTTTGTTCCTGAGGACATGGGAGAAGTCTTGCTATTAGTAGTCATGTGAATTTGGTATTCGTTCGATATTTTGATGAGATGTATGTTGTCTCTCCTCTAGTGGTGTCATGTGAACGTCGACTACATGACACTTCACCATTATTTGGGCCTAGAGGAAGGCATTGGGAAGTAATAAGTAGATGATGGGTTGCTAGAGTGACAGAAGCTTAAACCCTAGTTTATGCGTTGCTTCGTAAGGGGCTGATTTGGATCCATATGTTTCATGCTATGGTTAGGTTTACCTTAATACTTTTGTTGTAGTTGTGGATGCTTTCAATAGAGGTTAATCATAAGTGGGATGCTTGTCCAAGTAAGGACAGTACCCAAGCACCGGTCCACCCACATGCCAAATTATCAAAGTACCGAACGCGAATCATATGAGCGTGATGAAAACTAGCTTGATGATATTCCCATGTGTCCTCGGGAGCGCTTTTCTCTGTAAGAGTTTGTCCAGGCTTGTCCTTTGCTACAAAAAGGATTGGGCCACATTGCTGCACTTTATTTACTTTTCTTACTTGTTGCTCGTTACAAATTATCCTATCACAAAACTATTTGTTACCACTTATTTTAGTACTTGCAGAGAATACCTTGCTGGACACCGCTTATCATTTCCTTCTACTCCTCATTGGATTCGACACTCTTACTTATCGAAAGGACTATGATAGATCCCCTATACTTGTGGGTCATCAAGACTCTTTTCTGGCGTCGTTGCCGGGGAGTGAAGTGCCTTTGGTAGGTGGAATTTGGTAAGGAAAAATTTATATAGTGTGCTGAAATTTACTGTCACTTGTTACTATGGAAAGTAATCCTCTGAGGGGCTTGTTTGGGGTATCTTCACCCCGACCAGTAGAGCAAAGATTTGCTCCTCAACCTACTGAACCTACTGAAAATGTCTGCTTTGAAATCCCTTCGGGTATGATAGAAAAACTGCTAGCTAATCCTTTTTAGGAGATGGAACAAAGCGTCGTGATGAGCATCTAATATATGTGGATGAAGTTTGTGGATTATTTAAGCTTGCAGGTGTACCCAGAGATGTTGTTAAGAAGAAGGTCTTCCCTTTATCTTTGAAGGGAGATGCATCGACATGGTATAGGCTATGTGATGATATGGGGTCATGGAATTACAAACGATTGAAATTGGAATTTCATGAGAAGTTTTATCCTATGCATCTTGTTCATCGTGATCGCAATTATATATATAATTTTTGGCCACGCGAAGGAGAAAGCATCGCTCAAGATTTGGGGAGGCTTAAATCAATGTTATATTCATGCCCCAATCATGAGCTCTCAAGAGAAATGATTATTCAAAAAATTTATGCTCGGCTTTCTGATAGCAATCACACCATGCTTGATACTTCTTGTGCTGGCTCTTTTATGATGAAGACTATTGAATTCAAATGGGATTTATTGGAAAGAATTAAACGCAACTCTGAAGATTGGTACCTCGACAAAGGTAATGAGACAGGTATGACACCTAGGTTTGATTGTGTTAAATCTTTTATGGATACCAATATTTTTCGTAAATTTAGCACTAAATATGGACTTGATTCTGAGATAGTAGCGTCTTTCTGTGAATCTTTTGCTACTTATGTTGATCTACCCAAGGAGAAGTGGTTTAAATATCATCCTCCCATAGAAGTAAAAGTAGCTGCACCTATTAAAGTTGAAGAAAAGGTTGTCACTTATAATGATCCTATTGTTCCTACTTCTTATGTCGAGAAACCACCTTTTCCTGTTAGGATAAAGGATCATGCTAAAGCTTCAACTATGGTTCGTAAAAGCAATATTAAAACTTATACACCTCATGAGCAAATTAAAGTTGAACCTGGTATTGCTATTGTTAAAGATCTCTTGTTTGATAATATTGATGGGCATGTTATTCATTTCCTTGATGAGACTGCTAGAATTGCTAAACCTTGTGCTAAAGATAAAAACAGACCTGTGGTTGGCATGCCTGTTATTTCTGTTAAAATAGGAGATCATTGTTATCATGGCTTATGTGATATGGGTGCTAGTGCTAGAGCTATACCTTATCCCTTATACAAAGAAATTATGCATGATATTGCACCTGCTGAGATAGAAGATATTGATGTCACAATTAAACTTGCCAATAGAGATACCATTTCACCAATGGGAATTGTTAGAAATGTTGAAGTCTTGTGTGGGAAAACTAAATATCCTGCTGATTTTCTTGTTCTTGGTTCCCCACAAGATAGCTTTTGTCCCATTATATTTGGTAGACCCTTCCTGAACACTGTTAATGCTACCATAGATTGCAAAAGGGATGTTGTTACTATCGGTTTAGATGATATGACTCATGAATTTAATTTCTCTATGTTTAGTAGACAACACCATGAAGAAGAGTTACCTAGTAATGATGAAATTATTGGTCTTGCTTCTATTGACGTACCTCCTAGTGATCCTTTAGAACAAGATTTGCTAGACCATGAAAATGACATGTTTATGAATGAAAGAAGGGAAATAGATGAAGTATTCTTTAAACAGGAACCTATTTTGAAAAACAATTTACCTGTTGAAATCTTAGGGGATCCACCTCCACCCAAGGGTGATCCCGTGTTTGAGCTAAAACCGTTACCTGATACTCTTAAATATGCTTATCTTGATGAGAAAAAGATATATCCTATTATTATTAGTGCTAAACTTTCAGAGCATGAGGAAGAGAGATTATTGAAAACTCTGAAGAAGCACCGTGCTGCTATTGGGTATACTCTTGATGATCTTAAGGGCATTAGTCCCACTCTATGCCAACATAAAATTAATTTGGAAGAAGATGCTAAACCAGATCGTGATCATCAACGACGGCTGAATCCTAAAATGAAAGAAGTGGCAAGAAAAGAAATACTAAAGCTCCTTGAGGCAGGTATAATCTATCCCGTTGCTGATAGTCAGTGGGTAAGTCCTGTCCATTGTGTCCCCAAGAAGGGAGGTATTACTGTCGTTCCTAATGATAAAGATGAATTGATTCCTCAAAGAATTATTACAGGTTATAGGATGGTAATTGATTTCCGCAAATTAAATAAGGCAACTAAAAAGGATCATTACCCCTTACCTTTTATCGATCAAATGCTAGAAAGACTATCCAAACATACACATTTTTGCTTTCTAGATGGTTATTCTGGTTTCTCTCAAATACCTGTGTTAGCCAAAGATCAATCAAAGACTACTTTTACTTGCCCTTTTGGTACTTTTTCTTATAGACGTATGCCTTTCGGTCTATGTAATGCACCTGCTACCTTTCAAAGATGCATGATGGCTATATTCTCTGACTTTTATGAAAAGATTTGTGAGGTTTTCATGGACGATTTCTCCGTCTATGGATCTTCTTTTGATGATTGCTTGAGCAACCTTGGTCGAGTTTTGCAGAGATGTGAAGAAACTAATCTTGTCCTGAATTGGGAAAAGTGCCACTTTATGGTTAATGAAGGTATTGTCTTGGGGCATAAAGTTTCTGAAAGAGGTATTGAAGTTGATAAAGCCAAGGTTGATGCTATTGAAAAGATGCCATGTCCCAAGGACATCAAAGGTATAAGAAGTTTCCTTGGTCACGCCGGATTTTATAGGAGGTTCATTAAGGACTTCTCAAAAATTTCTTGGCCTCTAACTAATTTATTAGAAAAAGACATACCATTTTTCTTTGATGATGATTGTGTAGAAGCATTTGAAATACTTAAGAAAGCATTGATCTCTGCACCTATTGTTCAGCCACCTGATTGGAATTTACCCTTTGAAATTATGTGTGATGCTAGTGATTATGCTGTAGGTGATGTTCTAGGGAAAAGAGTTGATAAGAAATTAAATGTTATTCAATATGCTAGTAAAACCCTAGACAATGCTCAAAGAAATTATGCTACTACTGAAAAAGAATTCTTAGCAGTTGTATTTGCTAGTGATAAGTTCAGACCTTATATTGTTGATTCTAAAGTAACTATTCACACTGATCATGCTGCTATTAAATATCTTACGAAAAAGAAAGATGCTAAACCTAGACTTATTAGATGGGTTCTCTTGCTACAAGAATTTGACTTACATATCGTTGATAGAAAGGGAGCTGAGAACCCTGTTGCAGACAACTTGTCTAGGTTAGAAAATGTGCTTGATGACCCACTACATATTGATGATAGCTTTCCTGATGAGCAACTAAATGTCATAAATACTTCTCATACTGCTCCATGGTATGCTGATTATGCTAATTACATTGTTGCTAAGTTTATACCACCTAGTTTCACATACCAGCAAAAGAAAAAGTTCTTCTATGATTTGAGGCATTACTTTTGGGATGACCCACATCTTTATAAAGGAGTAGATGGTGTTATTAGACGTTGTGTACCTGAGCATGAACATGAATTGATCTTACGCAAGTGTCACTCCAAAGCATATGGAGGACACCATGCTGGAGATAGAACTGCACATAAGGTATTGCAATCTGGTTTTTGTTGGCCTACTCTCTTCAAGGATGCCCGTAAGTTTGTCTTATCTTGTGATGAATGTCAAAGAATTGGTAATATTAGTAGACGTCAATAAATGCCTATGAATTATTCACTCGTTATTGAACATTTGATGTTTGGGGCTTTGACTATATGGGACCCTTTCCTTCCTCTAATGGATATACACATATTTTAGTTGTTGTTGATTACGTTACTAAGTGGGTAGAAGTTATTCCAACTAGTAGTGCTGATCATAACACTTCTATTAAAATGCTTAAAGAAGTTATTTTTCCAAGATTTGGAGTCCCTAGATATATAATGACTGATGGTGATTCACATTTTATTCATGGTTCTTTCTGTAAAATGCTTGCCAAATATGATGTTAATCATAGAATTGCATCTCCTTATCATCCTCGGTCTAGTGGTCAGGTAGAATTGAGTAATAGAGAGCTCAAATTAATTTTGCAAAAGACGGTTAATAGATCTAGAAAGAATTGGTCCAAGAAACTTGATGATGCATTATGGGCCTATAGAACTGCATATAAAAATCCTATGGGTATGTCTCCATATAAAGTGGTTTATGGAAAAGCATGTCACTTACCTCTCGAACTAGAACACAAGGCATATTGGGCTATTAAAGAGCTCAACTATGATTTTAAACTTGCCGGTGAGAAGAGGTTATTTGATATTAGCTCACTCGATGAATGGAGACACTACAAAAAAAATACACTTCCGTGATGATACGTGTTTGTCACAGTAGGTCGCACTTTTTGTCATGCATGTACATCCATGACGATTTTATGACAGAATCAAGATAGTCATACCTATGTTGTCGTAGAAGTGTTCCATGACATTACCAAAATTATCATCACGGAAGTGTCCACTTCCATGATGATAAATCGCACGTCACAGAAGTGCTTTCGTCAAGGGTGACCGACACGTGGCATCCACCGTAACGGAACGCCGTTAAGCTATCGGGTCGGATTTTGGATCCGATAACCCGTTAACAACCCTGACCAATGGGAAATTTCCACGTGTAAAATTCTGATTGGCCGAAGGGAAGACCTGTCAGCTCGTCAATGGGCCAGATGTCGCCCGTCCATTGGAGCAGACCTGCCTATGATACGTCGACACGTGGCTGGGCCCAACAGACGCCCATATAGGTTAAAAAGGCCAGCCTAGCCAAAGGCCCGTAGAACTTAATCAGGTACTAGTGGGCCAGCCCAATAACAACCTGCTTAATAAAGGCCCATTTATGGCCCGAAGCCAGATCTGGCCCGTTAATTGTTCGCCCAATATTTGGGCCCATTTACGGCCCAAAGCCAGATATGGCCCGTTAATTGTTCGCCCAATATTTGGGCCCATTTGTGGCCCGAAGCCAGATCTGGCCTGTTAATTATTCGCCGAATATTTGGGCCCAACTACAGCCCAGTGACTTTCGGCTTGTTAGAGGCCTGATGTAGACATGGGCCCATTTCAGCCCGGTGTGACTTTCGGCCTGGGAATGGCCCATGCTTCCCATGGGCCATATATGGTCCGACGGGACATCGGGCCCACTAACGGCCCGTGCTAAAGGTGGCAACAGTTAAGCCCAACGTGACTTTGGGCCTGTTAAAGGCCTGTCGCGTAATTCGGCCCGTTGATGCCTTTGCTAAGCTTTCGGCCTCTTAAAGGCCCATGATATCAGTGGGCCAACTAAGGCTCGAGATATGTTTTGGCCTGGTAACGGCCCGTGAGCTAACTGGGCCCAAAACGGCCCGGTCTACATTTCGGCCTGCTGAAGGCCCATCGACGACTAGTGAAAATTGAGGCCCAATGTCGGTGTCAAAACCGGCGGATCTCGGGTAGGGGGTCCCGAACTGTGCGTATAGGTCAGATGGTAACATGAGGCAGGGGACACGATGTTTTACCCAGGTTCGGGCCCTCTTGATGGAGGTAAAACCCTACGTCCTGCTTGATTAATATTGATGAGATGGGTAGTACAAGAGTAGATCTACCACGAGATCAAGGAGGCTAAACCCTAGAAGTTAGCCAATGGTATGATTGTTGTTTGTCCTACGGACTAAAACTCTCCGGTTTATATAGACACCGGAGAGGGCTAGGGTTACACAGAGTCGGTTACAATGGTAGGAGATCTACATATCCGTATCGCCAAGCTTGCCTTCCACGCCAAGGAAAGTCCCTTCCGGACACGGGACGAAGTCTTCAATCTTGTATCTTCATAGTCCAGGAGTCCGGCCGAAGGTATAGTCCGGCTATCCGGACACCCCCTAATCCAGGACTCCCTCAGTAGCCCCTGAACCGGGCTTCAATGACGACGAGTCCGACGCGCAGATTGTCTTTGGCATTGGAAGGCGGGTTCCTCCTCCAAGTACTTCATAGAAGATTTTGAACACAAAGGTAGTGTCCGGCTCTGCAAAATAAGTTTCCACATATTGCCATAGAGAGAATAATATTTACACAAATCTAATCTGCTGACGTATTCCGTAGCGTGACATCACACCACGGCCAAGTCTTTATTCGAATCATTTTACTGTCCCACCTCAGCGCGTTTAGCGAGGCGGTTTCCTTGGCACGTCTTGTTAAAGCAGAGATCGTGTCCCCTTATTCCGGGATTCTCATCAATACGGGTGTGGGTAACCCAACCGCGCCATTGACTATGGCGCTTGGGAGATAAGCGAGTTTTACCAGGCTGGTAGGGGCGCATAGTCGCGTCCGCCCATATAAGGGGATAAGGATCCACCTTTTCATCCACGCCTTCTTCCTCCTTTGCCTATCCATTTCCGCGCACTCGAGCTCCAGCGCCCAAGTTCGCACACCCCACCTCAACCTTCTCCAGCCATGTCCGGAGCGGGAGGCAAGTGGATGGTCTCCTCCATCACGGAGGGACACATCAAAAGACTAAGGAAGGCCAGATACTTGTCTAACAACATTGCGCACCGGCTTCCCAAAGAGGGGCAGCTCATCCCCACCCCTAGGCCCCATGAGAGGGTGGTGTTCCTCCCCCATTTCCTCCGCGGACTGGGCTTCCCTCTCCACCCATTTGTCCAGGGGCTCATGTTCTACTATGGCCTGGACTTCCACGATCTGGCCCCGAACTTTGTCCTCAACATCTCTGCGTTTATCGTCGTGTGCGAGGCTTTCTTCTGCATCCGCCCCCATTTCGACCTATGGCTCAAGACTTTCAATGTCAAGCCAAAGGTGGTGCGTGGCACCCAGGCGGAGTGTGGAGGCGCCATGGTGGGCAAGATGCCCAACGTCCTATGGCCCGAGGGCTACTTCGTGGAGTCCCTAAAGGGGTGGCAATCGGGGTGGTTTTACATCACTGAGTCGCGCGACCCTGAATGGGTCGCAGCCCCTGAGTTCCGATCTGGACCCCCTACGCGGCTCACCTCCTGGAAAGAGACGGGCCTGTCGTGGGGTAAAGAAGGGGAGCTGACCGGACTCCAAACATGCATCCAAACCCTGGTGGACAAGAAGCTCAAACTTGTCAATGTAGTCCAGGTTATGCTCATCCGCCGGATCCTCCCGTGTCAACAACGGGCTTTCAACCTGTGGGAGTTCGACCCGGCGCAGCACTGAACTCTGAGCAGGCTCTTCGACACGACGTACGAAGATGCCTGGAAGGTGCTTTTCAAGGGCGCCGAGGCCCCCACATCCGCTACCGAGGATTGCGGATTCAGCATGCAGCGTCGCGCTCGTGCGGTAAGCTGTTTTTACCTTTTACAGGGTATTAGTTTTTCATAGTTTGACTCTATGCGGGATCTTAAGCTCCCTTACCTTTGACAGGATTGGCAGGAGACGTCCGGACAGATCAACTGTCCGGCTCCCTTGCCCGAAGGCCCAGCGGACGCTCGCTTGGCGAAGCTGCTGGTTCCGGCACCCTATGTGGTGCCGGAGAAGAAGGCCAAGAAGAAGGCCACGGGGACTCGGAAGAGTGCCCGGCGCCTGGGGGTGTCGGATTCATCATTCGACGACTCCAAGATGCACTCCTCCCGTGAAGACGAGGAGGAGGAAGAAGAGACCTCTCCCCCTCCAGTGGGGGGAGAGAAGAAAACGAAGGCCGCCCCAATAGGGGAGGCCAAAGGGTCCAAGAAGGGGAAAACCCTTCCTCCGGACGGCTCCACCAACGCCGACGATGGCGAAGAGGAGTGGCCGCACAGGGCCAAGCCCCTGGCGAGATCGTAAGTGTCCGGATCCTAGAGTGATTCATAGTATTCCTCCATTGCACAGCTTTTCCTTATGTCGAACATGTTTATGCCGTCCACCCAAAGACCGGCTCGACGTGTCGTCGAGCGGTTCCCTGGATTCATCATATGTGAATTCGCTTCCGACGGCTACCTCCCCCCAGCCTACGGACGATGCCGAGGTGCTGTCCCAACAGGTTCCAAGCCAGGAGGAGGTGGTCCTGGAGGCGCCGCAAGGTGACCTCCCGGACTCCAGGCGCAAAGGGGATAAAACCCCCAAGGGCTCCGAGTCCGGCCTTGAGCCGGACACCGCGCCGGAACCTTCAATGGCTCTGGACTCCAGTAGGCAGCCTCCTTCCAAGAGGAGCGAGCCTACCGAGCCAGTGACCTCCGTCCAACCAGAGGCACCGGACAATTTGCTGGAGACGCTTAACGGCGCCTCCATCAACGAGGAGCACCGCACTATTATGAGTGCGGTGATCCAGAAGGTTCAGTCCGCCAAGAGCGGACTGACTGAAGCCTGTGCCAGCCTTCTAACAGGCTTTGAGGTAAGTAAAGAATATGTAAAAATATTACCGCATAGACAGTAGCCCCTGATGCTCTGTTCGGTGTTCGGAAAGAAAAGCCGAATAGAGGATCTATTAACATTCGCAGGAGTCTAACATAATCAAGTCAATATGCGTATGCAGGCTTCGCTGCTGGCCTCCGCCGCACTGACTGCGGAGGTGGATACGCTGAAGCAAAACCTTGCGCGGTCCGAGAACGAGCTCGGCCATGCCAACAGGCAACTCAAGGAGAAGGAAGGTAAGTAATACCTTCCGCAAGTATATAGAAGATGTGGTTGCAAAAAATGACAGGATCAACGTGCTATTATAGGGGCCACGACCGAGGTGGCAACCCTTAAGCAAGCGTTGTCTGAGGCCGAAAACAGAGCGGCCGCAGAGCGCATGGAGAGAGGGAAGCAGGAGGCGCGGGTGGAGGAGGTGCAGAAAGAGCTCCAGGCTCTCGTGAAAAAACATGAGAGTTTGGAGCTTAACTCAAAGACGCAAGCGTCCGAGATTGCGGCAGCCCTTAAAAGCGCGAAGTCTGCCCAGGCCGAAGCCCAGAAAGCCCTCAAAGAAATTGAAGCAATGAAGAAGATAGCGGCGGGTAAGGCATTCATTATGCAAAGCAAGCACGTGAAAGTGAATTACTTGTTACTTACCCGAGTCCAGAGCTCTCCAGGAGCATTCGCAGATTTGCCCCGCAGTGCGTCGGATGTCGCTGCCTACTACCGAGCCGAAGAGGGGAGCTCGACGGAGAAGGTGTTCTGGTCTCAGTATGCTGAGGCCGGACACCTGGTGCCTTTGAGCGACCAGCTGAAGCAAATGGTCGAGCTCGACAAGGTTGCCGAACAGGCCATAAAGGGCCTCATAGTTTGGCTGTGGCCTCGAGAGGCTCTGCCTGGGAGCTACTTCGGGCTGGTGAGGCGGCTGGTGAATGCCTGTCCATGACTTGAAGTGATCAAGCGCTCCGTCTGCATCGAAGGTGCCCGTAGGGCGCTTGCCCGTGCTAAAGTGCACTGGGGCAAGATGGATGCGGAGAAGCTGGTGAAGGACGGGCTGCCGCCGGGCAAGGAGCATCGCGTCCCAGAAGCGTATTATGAGGGCGTCCTGAGGGGTGCCCGCCTTATAGCGGATGAATGCTCCAAAGATGTAATTTTTTAGTAAACTCGCATTTGTGATCCTGTACGCTGAAAACTTGTTCATATGCGCTAAGCAACGCTTTTGAATTTAAAATATTACCTTCTGTGCGGCCATTTATCAAATTTGAGAGATGGCGAGTCGTCGGCTTCTTCCCCCATGCCACAAGTGTTGGGGTGTTCGGGATAAACATGAGCGCTCTTTTTCCCATTCTTGGGTCCTTCGAGGGAGGCGCTCAACACAACGAACAAGGCAATCGGACTATAATGCTTGAACACTCTCAATTAGCCATAGAATTCTATAATTTTAAATTTCGGCGAAGCCCCTAGTGTTCGAAAGACCGAGTTCGGGGCGCTATCCACGCCTAGGCCGGACAAAGCCGACTCCTTGCTCTAAGCGGCATAAGTCTTTAGGGACTCGAAAACCTCTCGAACAGCGACCAGCTCTCGCCTTATCATGATGGTCAGTTTTAGCTTTCTCTACTGAGGTGCTTAGCCCAGCTCAACTGGGGCACAATCGCAGTAGTTCTCCTAGTGCTACCTTAGCCGATATAACGGAACGTAAGGTACCAAAACATAGGAGCCGGGCAAACCCAACATTTGACCTAAGACATGATTCGGAGCCGATGCATATAATGCTATAAGTTCGGGGTGCCGCACTTGTGAAAGTGTTCGGACTTCTCACGCCGTATTGTGGGGTACTTGAGCCCCTGGCGTATTGGCCGTACCAAAGTGTACGGGTGCAACATGTCATTAATGAACATATATTCGTAAAAAAAGGTAATGCAGTAATAGACGGATGCTATGCATTGTTTATTTAAAAAAGCTGCGATCAAAGCAGAACGATACAAATAGTGCGATAAGCAAAAGGTGGGACTATCAAATATGTCCTTTCAAGGGGCGAGCTGCGGAATGTTATGCGAAACAGGTATACTGCTCGTTATAGAGACCACCTTAGAGTTCCATAGTGCGGCGTAGCTTTCTGCTTCCCTGGTTGTATCGTTTGTGCGGCAATTGTACTGCTGTACAAGCCTTCTGAAGAATGGAGTCCTGAAAATAAGAGAAAATTAAGAAATCGGCAACCCCTAGTGCGGTTTAAGCCGCGTTTCGGGCGTGCCGTGATGGTGCCCCTCCCCCAGTGCCCATGGTATTTCTAGAGCGTGGTTATGTACGCGCAACACTGGTTTTGCAAGTTCGCGAGGGCTGGGGTTGGGGACGCATCGCTATGCTTGCTCGGAACGTGCCAGGCGGTCTTGTTGTAGGTTACCCCGGGCGTGCTTGACGGTGTCCGGACGTTTAGTGGCCGGACTGGAGAATTGCCTTGAGAGGCTGCTTTGTACTTCCGCTGCGATAGCCGCCGTATGCTCCTCCGTTCGGAGAGAGCATTCGGTGTTTCCATTGACCGTGATTACTCCTCGAGGGCCTGGCATCTTGAGCTTGAGGTATGCGTAGTGTGGCACCGCATTGAACTTGGCAAATGCGGTTCGCCCGAGCAGTGCGTGATAGCCACTGCGGAACGGGACTATGTCGAAGATTAACTCCTCGCTTCGGAAATTATCCGGAGATCCGAAGACCACTTCAAGTGTAACTAAGCCTGTACAGTTGGCTTCTACACCTGGTATGATGCCTTTAAAGGTCATTCTAGTGGGTTTAATCCTCGAGGGATCGATGCCCATTTTCCGCACTGTATCCTGATAAAGCAGGTTCAGGATGCTGCCGCCGTCCATAAGGACTCTAGTGAGGTGAAATCCGTCAATAATTGGGTCTAGAACCAATGCGGCGAATCCTCCATGACGGATGCTAGTGGGGTGGTCCCTTCGATCAAAAGTGATCGGGTAGGAAGACCATGGGTTGAACTTTGGGGCGACTGGCTCCATCGCGTATACGTCCCTTAGCGCACGCTTCCGCTCCCTCTTGGGGACGTGGGTTGTGTATATCATGTTCACCGTCCACACTTGTGGGGGAAAACCTTTCTGTCCACTGTTGTTCGGCGGCCGGGGCTCCTCCTCGTCATCGCTATGCAGCCCCTTGTCTCTGCTTCCGGCATTTAACTTGCCTGCCTGCTTGAACACCCAACAATCTCTGTTGGTGTGATTGGCTGGTTTTTCGGGGGTGCCATGTATCTGGCATGAGCAGTCGAGTATTCGGTCCAAATTGGATGGGCCTGGAGTATTTCTTTTGAATGGCTTTTTCCGTTGACCGGGTTTAGAGCCTCTAAATCCGGCATTAACTGCCGTATCCTCAGTATTGTCGCCATTAATGCGGCCCTTTTGCTTGTTGCGACGCGACCTGCCACTGCTGTCCTTGGTATCCGAATTACCAGGGCTCTTGGTCATGTTATTGCTGCGAGCTAGCCAGCTGTCTTCTCCCCTGCAAAAGCGGGTCATAAGTGTCGTGAGGGCTGCCATAGATTTCGGCTTTTCCTGTCCTAGGTGCTGTGCAAGCCACTCGTCGTGGATGTTATGCTTGAAGGCTGCTAGGGCCTCTGCGTCCGGACAGTCGATGATTTGATTTTTCTTGGTTAGGAACCATGTCCAGAATTGTCTGGCCAATTCCTCTGGCTACTGAATTATGTGGCTTAGGTCATCGGCGTCTGGTGGTCGCACATAAGTACCCTGGAAATTGTCGAGGAATGCGGCTTCCAGGTCCTCCCAACAACCAATTGATTCTGCTGGCAAGCTGTTAAGCCAATGCCGGGCTGGTCCTTTAAGCTTGAGTGGGAGGTATTTGATGGCGTGTAGGTCATCACCGCGGGCCATGTGGATATGAAGGAGATAGTCCTCAATCCATACCGCAGGATCTGTTGTGCCATCGTATGATTCGATGTTCATGGGTTTGAAACCCTCGGCGATTTGATGATCCATTACTTCATCTGTGAAGCATAGTGGGTGTGCGGCGCCTCTGTATTGGGCTACATCACGACGCAGCTCAAATGAGCTTTGTCTACTGTGTTCGGCCCGGCCGAATTTACTATATCCGGCATGGCGAGTACCGTCTCGTGCCGTGGGGCGCCCACGTGATCCGTAGATTGATCTTGTTTGCCTTGCCTTGTCCTCCAATATATCTCGCAGGTTTGGCGCATTTTCCCATGCCTTGGTGGTTTTTGAGCAGCGCCGGGGTGCGGCTTGAGTGGAGGGCCGAGAGGCCTCTCTGTCGCGGCCACGGGGTGGTTGGTCGGCCGCATCATGCGTTGGTGATGTAGGTTTAAGTGCTTCCTCCTCTAATTGGGGTAGCAACCTGCGCTTTGGGTAGCTCTTGGAGGGGCGTTCGAGTTCATACTCTTCGGCCGCAAGGACTTCAGTCCATTTGTCGGCTAGCAAATCTTGATCAGCTCTAAGTTGTTGCTGTTTTTTCTTGAGGCTGCTCGCCGTGGCCATAAGCCTGCGTTTGAAATGCTCTTGTTCGACGGGATCCTCCGGCACGACAAATTCGTCGTCATCGAGGCTTGCCTCGTCTTCGGAGGGAGGCATATAATTATCGTCCTCGACCTCTCTGTCTGTCGCTCTCTCATGAGGGCTGGCTTCTCTATCCTCCTGTGCTGAATCTTGCTGGAGGTGGTTGTCTTCAGCACTGTCCGGGGTGTTATTATCCCCCGTGCCGGAATCACCATTTTTGTTTTGGCGGGATTTAGAGCGGCGCCGCTAACACCGGCGCTTAGGCTGCTTCTTGGAGGGGTCATCCTCCGCTGTTCCATCGCCATTGCCTTCTTTTGGGGTGTCCACCATGTATATATCATACGACGAGGTGGCTTTCCAGTGCCCTATAGGCGCTGGTTCTTGATCGTCTCCTGCATCGGCGTCCATACCGTCGATGTCTTCGGAGTCGAAGTCAAGCATGTCGGTTAAATCATCGACAGTGGCTATGAAGTGGGTGGTGGGTGGGCTTTGAATCTCTTCATCATCCGCATCCCAACCTTGCTGACCATAGTCCGGCCAGGGCTCTCCTGACAAAGAGAGAGACTTTAGTGAATTCAGAATATCGCCGAAGGGCGAGTGCTGAAAGATGTCCGCGGGGGTGAACTCCATGATCGGCGCCCAATCGGGTTCGATCAGTCGGGGCGCGGAGGGCTCGGAGTCTGGAGAGGAGTCCGGCTCCTTGGAGTCACGAGCTTCGCAGAGAATAGGGCTGGTGTTCGGCTCGATCGCCATAGAGATTGCAGCCCCCGAGGCGGTGTCTAACCACCCATCCTCGGTTGGTGTGATCGGCTCCGAGCTAGGGGTCGGAGCGGACACAGGTGCAGCCTCCAGGGCACTGTTCAGCGACAGAGCTAAATCATGCCCATCGTGATAGTGCGGCGCGCTCGGCTATGGCTCGAATCCGTCGAAGATCAAGTCTCCGCGGATGTCGGCCGTGTAGTTCAAACTTCCAAATCTGACCTGATGGCCAGGGGCATAGCTTTCGATCTGCTCCAGATGACCAAGCGAATTGGCCCGCAGTGCAAAGCCGCTGAATACGAAGATCTGTCCGGGGAGAAAAGTCTCACCCTGGATCGCATCGCCGTTGATGATCGGAGAAGCCATCGGGCCTAAAAGTGACGACACAGAGGAACTCTCAATGAAAGCACCAATGTCGGTGTCAAAACCGGCGGATCTCGGGTAGGGGTTCCCGAACTATGCATCTAGGTCAGATGGTAACAGGAGGCAGGGGACACGATGTTTTACCCAGGTTCGGGCCCTCTTGATGGAGGTAAAACCCTACGTCCTGCTTGATTAATATTGATGATATGGGTAGTACAAGAGTAGATCTACCACGAGATCAAGGAGGCTAAACCCTAGAAGCTAGCCTATGGTATGATTGTTGTTCGTCCTACGGACTAAAACTCTCCGGTTTATATAGACACTGGAGAGGGCTAGGGTTACACAGAGTCGGTTACAATGGTAGGAGATCTACATATCCGTATCGCCAAGCTTGCCTTCCACGCCAAGGAAAGTCCCTTCCGGACACGGGACGAAGTCTTCAATCTTGTATCTTCATAGTCCAGGAGTCCGGCCGAAGGTATAGTCCAGCTATCTGGACACCCCCTAATCCAGGACTCCCTCACCCAACATGCATTTTGGCCTGCTAAAGGCCCGTGGTTTCATCTCGGCCGTAACAGGCCAGTACAATATTCAGCCTGTTAATGGCCCAACGCTACCTGGGCCAAACTAAGCGCTGGGTCAACAAAAGGCCCAACTAAAATATAGGCCGGTGTAAGTTTGGGCCTGGCACAATGTGTGAAGGCCCCAATCATTCGAGCCCAAGAAAGACGGAGGCCGGCCCAATTGTGGCCCGCTAAAAACCTGGCCCGTTAGAGTCGAATGTTTCGGTCCGGTCGACTACATCTGATTTTTTTCAGATAGTGAATGATGGCAGTAACTAGTAGGAATTAAGAACAAACCTACTCTATACAATAAAGAAATTACGGCATAGTAACTAAGAATAAACCTACATTATACAATAAAGGATTTAAGGTATATTACATCCACTGGGCATCGAAGTTTGCCACCAGTGATCATAAAGCGCAACGAAGAAGCAGATTACAAAAACTGGGCACCATTGCAGCGTAACAAAATAATACTGAACCGAGAGCACTTCCAAGACAGTTCAAGAAAGGTTAGCCTTGCGGGGGAACTGCTGCGCAAGCTGCTGAGCAAGGCTGTGAGACCGGCCTAGCATGTCGGTCATAGCTTCCAGGTGTAGCTGTTTAGCGATGAGGTTCTCATTGGTGTTCAATCTTTCTTAGAGATAGGACTTCAAGTCGAAGTTGAGTTGCAGAATGCCTTTCTGCTATAACTTGGGACTGAAGAAGTCGAACTGATTCAGACAACGAATTCTGTGAGCTTGTCTGACTGTTAGTCTCAAGTAACTTGAACACTGCATCAAGACAAGACTTTGGGGTTGTCTCGCTATCTTGAAGATGTTTTGCCTTCTTTGCTGCAATATATGTTGGGTTTGTCTCAAAGCCTTCAGCAGACTTGTGCATGCCATCAGGCATATCACCCTAAAACAAAGCAGAGAGATGACAGGTTTTGCACGTGTATAAACAAAGATGATAATTGTTCTGTCAATTCTATCCAATTTCAAATTAGAAAATAAAGAGTAAGTTCAAAATATCAATAGCATAATTTGGCATTGTTCATAATGCGGGGAGCTTCACCACACTACTGGATTACCATGTCAACATAACAAGCATAGATGAAGGGCAAAGAAAATCATTGTATCTATTTTGGATAATGTGCATGGCATGTTGTTCATATCATCAGCCACATCAGTAAGATAAAACAGGAGATGACAAGGTGCAAACGTGGGCTGCTTCACCACACACTGGATTATAGATCCACAAAAACAAGCATACATATAGGGAGTATTAAGTAATGTGCATGGTATGAATAAGGAATTTGGTTTTACAAGTAAAACTTAGAACTTACGGTTCTTACGAACATGCATTTTGGTAGAAACAGCAAACCAAACAGCAGTAAACTATAGGGAGTATGAGCAAATTAAACAGCAATTGAGGATAAAGGCTTTAGAAGGACTGGCTTACATTAATAGTTAACACCGGCTTTATAAAGTCCTTCTCCATGTCAAGGGAAGGATAACTCAAGAATTTCAGCACAGAATCTTCTTCATAAGCATTGCATGTACTCTACATTTTGTAGAGAGTAATTATAGATATGATAATACTAGAAGGGATAGAGGATAATGAAGATAAGATGCAGATTGATGCTACATAATCAACTACCAATCCCTGGAAGTACAAGCATTACAGGACAAAATGTACTGACAAGAGCAATGGGCTACACTTCTGCACTGGCATTGTCTGTGTATTCTACTTGTTGGTAAGATTAAATATAGATCTGATCTTTTTTAGTAAATGTGGGCGAGGGAGATAAGATGCAGAATGCTACAAAATGAACCAATCCCTCTTCCCATAATACAAGAGTGTTTTGAACACTGGTGTACTGTACAAAACGTTCTTATATTATGGGGCGGAGGGAGTAGCTGTTAATGTAAGTACAGTGATAGACCACGTTCAGTCCTTACAAGAGGACTGCAGAGCTAAACCTCTTCAAAAGCATTGGGTTGATTCTAAATTTATGTAAGAGTCCATACGGATCTTATAATGTCCACCAAATGGACGATTACGAGGCTAACATGTGCAGTGATGCTACATAATCAAACAGCTATGAAAGTAAGTATGGTCATACAGGGCAAGAGGTACTCACAAGAGCAATGCAGTGTGCAGTATAGTTGCGAGATTCTGTGGTCCCTTGAGAATGAATGTTCTTCTGCTAACAGTTTTCGTACAAGTGAGACATTAAGGCAAATGCAGAAATGTAGTTCAAATTATGATGTGATATCATAGACAGTACCTTACACTGTAGCCGAGACCAATGTGTAACAAGATTATTCCAGTCACCATCGGATAAATGTAGCACCGGAGACTTTACAGAAATTTCGTTCAGAGGCTTGCCATCGAAGTGCGCTTGCCTTAGGTAGGAACGATACTTCATCAACGAGTGCTTGAAAAGCGCAACCAACCCTTGCTTGTCATCACAATCTAGTTTGCTCCTCGCCTATTTAAAAGAATGAAATCTTGTGTCTCTTGTTAGCAGAAACATATGCAGTAATGACCATGAATAACATTAGTACATTACTTATGCGTAAGTTGCGGAGGAAGACTGGAAATTGTTCTGTGTCCGTGGTATAATATTTCCATGAAGGAAAGATGCGCACAAAGTTCCTGACAACAACATAAGCTTCATCTTCTAAACTGGGAAGAAATGGAACAGGGGTCCTATTTGCTGCAATTGGGGCTCTCTCTGGTTCGAAAAGGGATTTGGCAACTGGATTTGGTGTACCTTTGCTAGAATGGGGGTTTTGCGTCGTACAGCTGGTGCTATGTCAACTGGCATAATCATACTGTTTGCTGCAGTTGGGGTCTGCTGAGTTGGGGCATCAGAAATGACCAGTGTAGTAGGGCTAGAGTCTGCTAGAGTTGGGGTATTTTGTGGGTTAGGTGATATTGCAACTACACCTAATGGGCTATTTGATTTATCAGGTGCCACTACCTTTTCCAAATACTTTGCTTGTGCTCCTCCACGATCAGCAATCGCCCTCTTCCTTTTGAACGTCTGATACACAAGAACAGCATTTGAATGGATAAATATGGTATGATGACAGATGGAATATGTACTGAAAATGGATAGGCAGGGTGTATTCACATACACGATGTGTAAACTAAGCTAATGGCAGTTCAACAAAGTAGAAGCAATGCAAAGCATCAGTTGCAAGATATGTGCGAGCAATGTAACCTTGGAAAGTTAGAGCAAGTACCTTGATGGGTGAATAAGATAGGGCATCTTCCACTGACTCCTCCACTAGGGAGCTACATTGACTTAGGTCCCCCTCTAGCTCAGAATCACTGTTAGGATCATATTGTGAGCATGAATCTGTAGGAGGAGAGCGTTTGCATTGCGTTGCATCCAGACTTGATTTCAGTCCCTTAATGCCAGGTTTGACAGCCATGGCATTGTTCTGCTTTACTCTTTTCATGTGCGCAAGATCATAATCATTATGATGTTGTTCAGAATCTGAGATTCATGAAAACATAAAAAGTAGTCAGATTATCTATGGAATGCATTGCAGATTCAACTCGGAGAGTGTCTCCCTATAAACCCCTGCATATGCAAAGTTCACCTCCCCAACTGTGCTAACCAGACCACACACAGAAATACAAACCCCTTATGTCTCTATAATAGGCAGGCACACATTTCAAAACTGAAGTAGGAACATTAGAATCATATGAAATTCGTATTTGAACAAATAAACTAAGCAATTATGAGTGGCGTAATGTTTAGCTTCAAGGGTGGAGTGTTGGTAGTGCGACACAAAGCAAGTAGGCAGATTGTATTCCATGTAAAAGATCGAAACCTATGTAAAAGCTGGAAATGACACTTTCTTTCTATACAATGCAGTGTTCGTTACCCACACATGATGGAAGAGATCACATAGAGAAATACTATTCACTCATGTCTACGGTTCCAGTATTTAGAAACAGGGTGGTCCACCCTAAAAGAATATTGACAAAAAATATGACAAGGCAAGCATAGATGTAGTGAATCAATCATTTACTTGTGAGCTTACTAGGACAAGTATGCAGAATTGTAACTACACTAAGAGACCGTCTGTCGGTGTCAAAACTGGCGGATCTCGGGTAGGGGGTCCCGAACTGTGCGTCTAGGCCGGATGGTAACAGGAGGCAAGGGACACGAAGTTTTACCCAGGTTCGGGCCCTCTTGATGGAGGTAAAACCCTACGTCCTGCTTGATTAATATTGATGATATGGGTAGTACAAGAGTAGATCTACCACGAGATCGGAGAGGCTAAACCCTAGAAGCTAGCCTATGGTATGATTATTGTTGTGTATGTTGTCCTACGGACTAAAACCCTCTGGTTTATATAGACACCAGAGAGGGTTAGGGTTACACAAAGTCGGTTACAATGGTAGGAGATCTGCATATCCGTATCGCCAAGCTTGCCTTCCACGCCAAGGAAAGTCCCTTCCGGACACAGGACGAAGTCTTCAATCTTGTATCTTCATAGTCCAGGAGTCCGGCTGAAGGTATAGTCCGGCTATCCGAACACCCCCTAATCCAGGACTCCCTCAGTAGCCCCTGAACCAGGCTTCAATGATGACGAGTCCGGCACGCATATTGTCTTCGCCATTGCAAGGTGGGTTCCTCCTCCAAGTACTTCATAGAAGATTTTGAACACAAAGATAGTGTTCGGCTCTGCAAAATAAGTTTCCACATATTGCCATAGAGAGAATAATATTTACACAAATCTAATCTGCTGACGTATTCCGTAGTGTGACACACCACGGCCAAGCCTTTATCCGAGTCGTTTCATTATCCCACCTCAGCGCGTCATGCGAGGCGGTTTCCTTGGCACGTCTTGTTAAAGCAGAGATCGTGGCCCCTTATTCCGGGATTCTCATCAATACGGGCGTGGATAACCCAACCGCGCCATTGATTATGGCGCTTGGGGATAAGCGAGTTTTACCAGGCTGGTAGGGACACATAGTTGCGTCCACCCATATAAGGGGATAAGGATCCACCTTTTCGCCTACGCCTTCTTCCTCATTTGCCTATCCATTCTTGCGCACCCGAGCTCCAGCGCCCAAGTCCACACCCCCCACCTCAACCTTCTCCAGCCATGTCCGGAGCGGGAGGCAAGTGGATGGTCTCCTCCTTTATGGAGGGACACATCAAAAGACTAAGGAAGGCCGGATACTTGTCTAACGACATTGTGCACCGGCTTCTTGAAGAGGGGCAGCTCGTCCCCACCCCTAGTCCCCATGAGAGGGTGGTGTTCCTCCCCCATTTCCTTCGCGAACTGGGCTTCCCTCTCCACCCATTTGTCCGGGGGCTCATGTTCTACTATGTCCTGGATTTCCACGATCTGGCCTCGAACTTTGTCCACAACATCTCGGCGTTTATCGTCGTGTGCGAGGCTTTCCTCCGCATCCGCCCCCATTTCGGCCTATGGCTCAAGACTTTCGACGTCAAGCCGAAGGTGGTGCGCGGCAACCAGGCGGAGTGCGGAGGCGCCATGGTGGGCAAGATGCCCAACGTCTTATGGCTTGAGGGCTCCTTTGTAGAGACCCTGAAGGGTGGCAATCGGGGTGGTTTTACATCACCGAGCCACACGACCCTGAATGGGTCGCAGCCCCCGAGTTCCGATCCGGACCCCCTACGCGGCTCACCTCCTGGAAGGAGACGGGCCTGTCGTGGGGTAAAAAGGAGAGCTGACAGGACTCCAAACATGCGTCCAAACCCTGGTGGACAAGAAGCTCAAACTTGTCAACGTAGTCCAGGTTATGCTCATCCACTGGATCCTCCCATGTCAACAACAGGCTTTCAACCTATGGGAGTTCGACCCGGCGCGGCACCGAACTCTGAGCAGGCTCTTTGACACGACGTACGAAGATGCCTGGAAGGTGCTTTTCAAGGGCGCCGAGGCCCCCGCATCCGCTACCGAGGATCGCGGATTCAGTACGCAGCGTCACGCTCATGCGGTAAGATGTTTTTACCTTTCACAGGGTATCAGTTTTTCATAGTTTGACTCCATGCGGGATCTAAGCTCCCTTACCTTTGACAGGATTGGCAGGAGACGTCCGGACAGATCAACTATCTGGCTCCTTTGCCCGAAGGCCCAGCGGACGCTCGTTTGGCGAAGCTGCTGGTTTCGGCACCCCATGTGGTGCCGGAGAAGAAGGCCAAGAAGAAGGCCACGGGGACTCGAAAGAGTGCCCGGCGCCTGGAGGTGTCGGATCCCTCATCCGACGACTCCAAGATGCATTCCTCCCATGAAGACGAGGAGGAGGAAGAAGAGACCTCTCCCCCTCCAGCGGGGGGAGAGAAGAAAAGGAAGGCCGCCCCAATAGGGGAGGCCAAAGGGTCCAAGAAGGGGAAAACCCTTCCTCCGGACGGCTCCACCAACACCGACGATGGCGAAGAGGAGTGGTCGCACAGGGCCAAGCCCTGGCTAAATCGTAAGTATCCGGATACCCGAGTAATTCATAATATTCCTTTATTGCACAGCTTTCCCTTATGTCGAATATGTTTATGCAGCCCACCCAAAGACCGGCTCAACACGTCGTCGAGCGGTTCACTGGACTCGTCGGATGTGAATTCGCTTCCGACGGCTTCCTCCCCCCGCCCTACGGACGACACCGAAGTGTTGTCCCCACAGGTTCCAATCCGGGAGGAGGTGGTCCTGGAGGCGCCGCAAGGCGACCTCACGGACCCCAGTAGTAAAGGGGATAGAACCCCCCAGGGCTCCAAGTCCGGCCCTAGGCCGGACACTGCTCCGGAACCTTCAAAGGTTCCAGAGTCCGGCGGGCGACCTCCTTCCAAGAGGAGCAAGCCCACCGTGCCGGTGACCCCCGTCCAACCGGAGGCGCTGGACAATCTTTTGGAGGTGCTCAAAGGCGCCTCCATCGACGAGGGGCACCGCACCATTATGAGTGCGGTGGTCCAGAAGGTTCAGTCTGCCAAGAGCGGACTGACTGAAGCTTGTACTAGCCTTTTAACAGGCTTTGAGGTAAGTAAAAAATGTGTAAATATATTACCGCATAGACAGTAGCCCTTGATGCTCTGTTTGGCGTTCGGGAAGAAAAGCCGAATAGAGGATCAAGATGAAATTCGCAGGAGTCTAACAAAAAGGAGTCAATATGTGTATGCAGGCTTCTCTGCTGGCGTCCGCCGTACTGACTGCGGAAGTGGACATGCTAAAGCAGAACCTTGAGTAGTCCGAGCAAGAGCTCGGGCGTGCCAAGAAGCAGCTCGAGGAGAAGGAAGGTAAGAAATACCTTGTTTTAAATATATATAAAAAAAGTGCAATTGCGAAAAATGACAGGATCATCGTGGCTATTGTAGGGGCCACGTCTGAGGTGGCGACCCTTAAGCAAGCGCTGGTCGAGGCTGAGAAGAGGGCGGCCACGGAGCGCACCGAGCGGGAGAAGTATGAGGCCGAGGTTGGCAAGGTGCGGCAAGAGCTCCAGGCTCTCATGGAAAAACATGAGAGTTTGGAGCTTGACTCAAAGACGTGAGCGTCCGAGCTCGCGGTGGCTATTGAAAATGCCAAGTCTGCCAAGGCCGAATCCCAGAAGACCCTCCAGCAGTTGGATGAGGTGAAAAAGATAGCGGCGGGTAAGGCATTCTTTATGCAAAGCAAACACATAAACGTAAGTTACTTGTTACTTACCCGAATCCGGAGCTCTCCAGGAGCGTTTGCAGATCTTCCCCGGAGTGTGTCCGATGCTGCCGCATTCTATCGAGCCGAGGAGGGCAGCTCGACAGAGAAGGTGTTCTGGTCTTAGTATGCTGAGGCCGGACACCCCGTGCCCCTGAGCGACTAGCTGAAGCAACTGGTCGAGCTCCACAAGGCGGCCGAACAGGCCATGAAGGGCCTCATAGTTCGGCTGTGGCCTGGAGAGGCTCTGCCGGGGAGCTATTTTGGGCTGGTGCGGCGGCTGGTGGGGGCCTGTCCGAGGCTCAAAGTCATCAAGCGCTCCATCTGCATTGAAGGTGCCCGTAGGGCCCTTGCCCGTGCTAAGGTGCACTGGGGCAAGCTAGATGCTGAGAAGCTTGTGAAGGACGGGCCACCGCCGGGGAAAGAGCATCGCAAGCCCGAGAATTACTATAAGGATGTTCTGAAGGGTGCCTGCCTTGTGGCGGATGAATGTTCCAAGGATGTATTTTTTGAGTAAAACTCGCTCGTTTTGTCCTGTGCGCTGAAAACTTGTTCATATGCGCTAAGCAATGCTGTTGGAATTTAAAATATTACCTTCTGTGTGGTTGTTTATCAATTCTGAGAGATGGCGAGTCGTCGGCTTCTGCCCCCGTGCCGCTAGTGCTGGGGTGTTCGGGGATAAACCTGAGCGCTCTTTTTCCCATGTTTGGGTCCTTCGAGGGAGGCGCTCAGCCCAACGAACAAGGCAATCAGACTATAATGTGTGAACACTCTCACTTAGCCATAGAATTCTATAATTTTAAATTTCAGCGAAGCCCCTGGTATTCGGAAGACCGAGTTTGGGGCGCTATCCACGCCTTGGCCGGACAGAGCCGACTCCTCACTCTAAGCGGCATAAGTCTTTAAGGACTCGAAAAAACATCTCGAACAGCGACCAGCTCTCGCTTCATCATGACAGTCAGTTTTAGCTTTCTCCACTGAGGTGCTCGACCCAGCTCAACTGGGGCACAATCGCAGTGGTTCTCCTAGTGCTACCTTAGCCGATATAGCGGAACGTAAGGCACCAAAACATAGGAGCCGGGCAAACCCAACTATTGACCCAAGACATGATTCGGAGTCGATGCATATAATGCTATAAGTTCGGGGTGCCGCACTTGTTAAAGTGTTCGGACTTCTCACACCATATTGAGGGGTACTAAAGCCCCTGGCGTATTTTGGCCGTACCAACGTGTACGGGTGCAACATGTCATTAAGGAACATATATTTATAGAAAAAGAGTAATGCAAAAATAGACAGAAGCTATGCATTGTTTATTAAAGAGGGCTGCGATCAAAGCAGAACGATACAAATAATGTGATAAGCAAAAGGTTGGACTATTTCAACATGTCCGTTCCAGGGGCAGGCTACGGAATGGTATGCGAAACAGGTATACTGCTCATGATAGAGACCACCTGGGAGTTCCGTAATGCGGCATGGCTTATCTGCTTCCCTGGTTCTTGCATCGTTTGTGCGGCAATTGAACTGCCAAACATGCCTTCCGAAGAGTGGAGTCCTGAAAGTAAGAGAAAATTAAAAAATCGGCAGCCCCTGGTGCGGTTTAAGCCGTGTTTTGGGTGTGCCGTGATGGTGCCCCTCCCCCTGTACCCATGGTATTTCTAGAGCGTAGTTATGTACGCGAAGTACTGGTGCCGCATTTTTGCGAGGGCTGGGGTTGGGGCCGCATTGCTACGCCTGCTCGGAACGTGCCAGGAGGTCTTGTTGTAGGTTACTCCGGGCGCGCTTGACGGTGTCTGGACGTTTAATGGCCGGACTGGAGAACTGCCTGGAGAGGCTGCTTTGTACTTCCGCTGCAAGGGCCGCCGTGTGCTCCTCCGTTCGGAGGGAGCGTTCGGTGTTTCCATTGACCGTAATTACTCCTCGAGGGCCTGGCATCTTGAGCTTAAGGTATGCGTAGTGCGGTACCGCATTGAACTTGGCGAATGCGGTTCGCCCGAGTAGTGCGTGATAGCCACTGCGGAATGGGACTATGTCGAAGATTAACTCCTCGCTTCGGAAATTATCCGGAGATCCGAAGACCACTTCAAGTGTGACTGAGCCTGTACAGTTGGCCTCTACACCTGGTATTACGCCTTTAAAGGTCGTTTTGGTGGGCCTGATCCCCGAGGGATCTATGCCCATTTTCCGCAATGTATCCTGGTAAAGCAGGTTCAGGCTACTACCGCCGTCCATAAGGACTCTAGTGAGATGAAATCCGTCAATAATTGGCTCTAGAACTAATGCAGCGAATCCGCCATGACGGGTGCTAGTGGGATGGTCCCTTCGATCAAAGGTGATCGGGCAGGAGGACCATGGGTTGAACTTTGGGGCGACTGGCTCTATCGCATATACGTCCCTTAACGCACGCTTCCGCTCCCTCTTGGGGATGTGGGTTGCGTATATCATGTTCACCGTCCGCACTTGTGGGGGAAAACCCTTCTGTCCACTGTTGTTCGGCGGCCGGGGCTCTTCGTCGTCATCGCTATGCAGCCCTTGTCTGTATTTTCGGCATTTAACTTGCCTGCCTGCTTGAACACCCAACAATCCATGTTGGTGTGATTGGCCGGCTTTTCGGGGGTGCCATGTATCTGGCACAAGCGGTCGAGTATTCGGTCCAAACTGGATGGGCCCCTAGGATTTCTTTTGAATGGGTTTTTCCGCTGACCGGATTTATAGCCTCTGAATCCGGCATTAACTGCCGTATCCTCAGCGTTGTCGTTGTTAATGTGGCGCTTCTGCTTGTTGCGACACGACCTGCCACTACTGTCCTTGGTATCCGAATTACCAGGGTTCTTGGTCATGTTGTTGCTACGAGCAAGGCAGCTGTCTTCTCCCGCGCAAAAGCGGGTCATGAGTGTCCTGAGGGCTGCCATAGATTTCGGCTTTTCCTGTCCAAGGTGCCGGGCAAGCCACTTGTCACGGATATTGTGCTTGAAGGCTGCTAGGGCCTCAGCGTCCGGACAGTCGACTATTTGATTTTTCTTTGTTAGGAACCGTGTCCAGAATTGCCTGGCCGATTCCTCTGGCTGCTGAATTACGTGACTTAGGTCATCGGCGTCTGGGGGTCGCACATAAGTGCCCTGGAAATTGTCAAGGAATGCGGCTTCCAGGTCCTCCCAACAACTGATTGATCCTGTTGGCAAGCTGTTAAGCCAATGCCGAGCTGGTCCTTTAAGCTTGAGTGGGAGGTATTTGATGGCGTGGAAATCATCACCGCGGGCCATGTGGATATGAAGGAGATAATCCTCGATCCATACCGCAGGATCTGTTGTGCCATCGTATGATTTGATGTTTACGGGTTTGAAACCCTCGGGGATTTCATGATCCATTATTTCGTCTGTGAAGCATAGTGGGTGTGCGGCGCCTCTGTACTGGGCTATATCACGACATAGCTCCAATGAGCCTTGTCTACTGTGTTCGGCCCTGCCGAATTTGTGGCCGGCGTGATGGTTACCGTCTCGAGTCATGGGGCACCCATGCGATCCGTAGATTGATCTTGTTTGCCTTGCCTTGTCCTCCAACATATCTCGCAGGTCCGGCGCATTTTCCCGTGCCTTGGTACGGGGTGCGGCTTGAGTGGAGGGCCGAGAGGCCTCTCTGTCGCGGCCACGAGGTGGCTGATCGGCCGTATCGAGTGCAGGTGATGCAGGTTTAAGTACTTCCTCCTCTAGTCGGGGTAGCAACCTACGCTTTGGGTAGCTCTTGGAGGGGCGTTCGAGTTTATGCTCTTCGGCCACAAGGACTTCAGTCCATCTGTCGACTAGCAAATCTTGATCAGCTCTAAGTTGTTGCTGTTTTTTCTTGAGGCTTCTTGCCGTGGCCATAAGCCTGCGTTGAAAACACTCTTGCTCGACGGGATCCTCTGGCATGAAAAATTCGTCATCGTCGAGGCTTGCCTCGTCTTCGGAGGGAGGCATATAATTATCGTCCTCGACCTCTCTGTCTGCCGCTCTCTCATGAGGGCTGGTTTCTCCATCCTCCTGTGCTAAATCTTGCTGGAGGGGGTTTTCTCCGGCACTCTCCGGAGTATTATTATCTCCCGTGCTGGAATCACCGTATTTGTTTTGGCGGGATTTTGATCGGCGCCGCTGACGCCGGCGCTTAGGCTGTTTCTTGGAGGGGTCATCCTCCGCTATTCCATCGCCATCTCCTTCTTTTGGGGTGTCCACCATGTATATGTCATATGACGAGGTGGCTTTACAGGGCCTAATAGGCGCTGGTTCTTCATCGCCTCCTTCATCGGCGTCCATACCGTCGATGTCTTCGGAGTAGAAGTCGAGCATGTTGGTTAAATCGTCGACAGTGGCTACAAAGTGGGTGGTGGGTGGGCTTTGAATTTCTTCATCGTCCGTACCCCAACCTTGCTGACCATAGTCCGGCCAGGGCTCTCCTGATAAAGAGAGAGACTTTAGTGTCTTCAGAATATCGCCGAAAGGCGAGTGCTGAAAGATGTCCGCGGCAGTAAACTCCATGATCGGCGCCCAATCGGATTTGATCGGCAGGGGCGCGGAGGGTTCGGAGTCCAGAGAGGAGTCCGGCTTCTTGGAGTCATGAGTCTCGCGGAGTGCGGGGCTGGTGTTCGGCTCGATCGCCGTTGGGATCGCAGCCCCCGAGGCGGCGTCCAACCGCCCATCCTCGATCGGCGCAGTTGGCTCCGAATTAAAGGTCGAAGCCAATACGGGTGCGGCCTCCAGGGCACTGTTCGGCGGTAGAGCTAGATCATGCTCGTCGTGATAGTGCGGCGCGCTCGGTAGTGGCTCGAATCCGTCGAAGATCAAGTCCCTGCGGATGTCAGCCATGCAGTTTAAACTTCCAAATCTGACCTGGTGGCCAGGGGCGTAGCTTTTGATCTGCTCTAGATGGCCAAGTGAATTGGCCCGCAGTGCGACGCCGCCGAAGACGAAGATCTCTCCGGGGAGGAAGGTCTTACCCTGGACTGCATCGCTATTGATGATCGTAGGAGCCATCGAGCCTGACGGCGACGATACAGAGGAACTCTCAATGAAAGCACCAATGTCGGTGTCAAAACCGGCGGATCCGGGTAGGGGGTCCCGAATTGTGCGTCTAGGCCGGATGGTAACAGGAGGCAAGGGACACGAAGTTTTACCTAGGTTCAGGCCCTCTTGATGGAGGTAAAACCCTGCGTCCTGCTTGATTAATATTGATGATATGGGTAGTACAAGAGTAGATCTACCACGAGATCGGAGAGGCTAAACCCTAGAAGCTAGCCTATGGTATGATTGTTGTTGTGTATGTTGTCCTACGGACTAAAACCCTCCGGTTTATATAGACACCGGAGAGGGTTAGGATTACACAAAGTCGGTTACAATGGTAGGAGATCTGCATATCCGTATCGCCAAGCTTGCCTTCCACGCCAAGGAAAGTCCCTTCCGGACACGGGACGAAGTCTTCAATCTTGTATCTTCATATTCCAGGAGTCCGGCCGAAGGTATAGTCCAGCTATCCGAACACCCCCTAATCCAGGACTCCCTCACCGTCCAAAATCTGAATGAAGAAGTTTGTCTAGCACTTATTGTTTGCAACTAATCGACGTGAATAATTGGATATTATATCGAATGAGTAAGAAAGACAAGTAAAATTGTCAACAAACCTGGATTGCAGTAGTAATCTAGGTCAATGTCACTACGACCAACAATCCAAAATGACTAGTTTCTGTTCCGAGGGCCGGAATTTTGAAAACCCTGTGAACTTTAGAGGTACTAAAGATTACCGAAATACATCTGAACCATTAAGTGTAGGTAGCACTGAGCACACAACAAACCCTAATGACAGTCATGCCTAATGAGTAATGAATCAATTAGAAAATGGGTGATGAGGAGTGGCTGCTGAGTGTTGAGGACGTATCTCAGGATAAATCGGGTTGGCTTGGTGGGTGCTACACGCCTGAGCCCTGAACGAACTGGGAAGGTTGGCACGACGGCGCGCCCGGGGAGCGGTGATGTTGTTGGGCGAGCGGCTCTTGGCCTCCTGTTAGTCCGGCGTCTCCTCCTAGAGTCATGTCGTCCGGGGACAGCAAGTCGTCGGCGAGACACGCGGCTGGGGGCGAGTAGAGATCGGAAGCACGCAGCAGAACAGAGGGGAATCGGGGCCTGGGACGACCCAAAATCCCAGGGTGGGCCGGCCCACCGTGGGCACCCTATAGCGATACACACCCGAGCGGCGAACATGCATTTTCGAAACTAATTTAGGAACATTTAGCTGACCAATTAAACAACTTTATTTTAATAATATCAGATTCGTATTTGAACAACTAAGCTTGTTTAGCTTGATGGGTGGAGCAGTGTTATTATGACACGAACCACGTATTCTGATCGTATAGTGATCATAAAAGGGGGAAACTCTAAGCATATTTTTTTAGCAAAAGAGGGTTTCCCCTCTGATTTATATTAAAGAAACCACCACAGAACCAACATGATCAATTAAACCCTAAGCATGATCAATTAAATTGTATTATGGCTGTGCCATGGCATATTTGAAGGTGCAAACCGGAGAAATGATATTTAGCATCCATTGTTTGCTTCGAACTAAGAACTAAATTCTAAGAGCTGAAAAGAAAGTAGAGTAACCAAGTTAAGATCTATTTTCTGGTTGAGATAAAAAAGTTGAGGAGATACGAAGTACCACCTCTCTTGCGGAGCCGTGTAGGCATCGGGGGTGCGATGGTAGACGGGTGCATCGGGGGATAAGTCCCGTTGCGGTGGAAGAGAAGGTCGTGTGAGCGGCCCCGACAAAGAGGACGGCGGCGCCGATGAAGCGAGAGGACGCGATGCAAGGCTATTGGTCCGTCGCCGTGGATGAGAAACGTCCATCTCTAGCAGTGGATGACACGGTCTTGGTAGGCGCTCCAGCATGGTGGAGGACGGTGGCGATGGATGTGGTGGAGGACGGCGACGATGGATGGGGTGGCGGACGGAGGCTGGTGTGGGGATGGGGTGTTCTAGCGCGGACGGTGTATGAATGGGAAAATGGAGGGAGAGGTACGGGGAACCATGTTTTTGGGACGCGCCTGTCTGAAATATGGGAAAGTTACGAACTTAGCCCCCATTTAAAATTTGGACGTCTTGTCGGTTGGGGATAGGACGGTAATCTCGCATCTCGCCAATATTTGCCCAGAGCTATTTCGGGCGAGGAGAGGGTGGTTGGCGCCCACGGTGTATGAACGGAGATGACAGGTAGGGCGGTTGTGTCACGTCTGAGTGAAGTTACAAACTTGCCCCTATTGAAAATATTTGCCTACATCGATTTCGGCCGAGTCGAGTTTGATTTGCCGCCCATCGTGTATGAATGGGGAATGGAGGGAGAAACAGAGGTCTTTCGAACGAGCTTGAATCAAATGAGTTTTGCCGCCCATGTTTGACGCCCACCGTGTCGGAATGGGCTCAGAGACGGTCGTGTCACGTCTAATTATTAAAGTTACTAACCTACCCCTATTTAGAGCAGTGGAAATCGGGCCGATGGATTGTCTGTGTAATGGGTAGACAGTAATTTCCATCTCCCAAACACTTGGCTTCGGGCAGCCAACATGGGAGTGGACATTTTGCTGCTTCTTTCGAATTTCGGGACAATAAGCATCCACGTTTACCTTGGCAACTAAATTCGAATCCATTTTCTATTCCTATATGAATCTTTATAAATCATTCTATGTGTTTTTATATATCTTCAAAAGGGCGACAGAGATGTATTCCACTGTCATATATGAATATGGTTTACAAATGCCGATACTCAAATTCAGAAACTAGAATCCAGTTTAAGGTGAATTCGAATATTTGGAACACTTCATGTCCAACTCAAATGTCACACGCAGCATAATGTGTACTCCCATTTAGATATGTACACAAGCGATGTATCAAGATTCAAATACCGAGTCAATCAACCAAGAATGTACAGAACTAACAGATATATAAACACTTATAGAGTATATGGATCAATAATATCAACTAACATACATAAGCGAGGCCATTGTACTTTTTTTGGCTACAACAGCATCCTTTTTTTAGCCAGCATCTTGGCCCTTTCCGATGTGTGTCACTTATGGTCCATTTATACTACTACTATTGTTGAATGCACATTCAGCCCGAATGGCATATTTGTAGGTCTGGCACAGCAATCCAAATGAAATGTCTCCGAGTCTTATCAATTAATACAGACTTGTGCTCAAATAAAATTACAAACCCAAAAAAACAATTATTACATGATCTCTAAAACAAATGGTTTGATTGATTACATGAACAGACAACACAAAGGTTATTCAACTATGGAAAGAACATTTCACCTATGATTTACCAAGTAGGAATTTAATTTCCTTTTTTCCTTCAGGACCTTAACAATCTGGTCAGTCTCAGCTTGCTTCATTTTGAAATCCACCAAATATTTAATGGTTGTCTTGAGTACTGCTTGTGATTGTGCTGTTTGCTTCCTCAACATGTCAACTTCATCTCTAAGTGCAGAAGCAGAATCTCTTTCTACTACTAGTTTAGCCTCTAGAGCATCAGCAGTTGGCAATTCATAATGCACGATTGGGCCGGTGCCACTGTTGTGGGATGATGCAACGTCCATGGGGACCTCACTCTTTGATCTTGTGCTAACCTGTTTTGCCATTAAAGTTCCGATTGGATTCAGAAAAGTTGAAGTTAGCAAAACATGTCAACTGGGAGTTATAACAGCAAACTAGTTAAACAAAGAAGGAATTAAAGAGTTTCAATTGGATGCTAAAAAGTAGTTATTAACATCATTGTAACCCGTTGTTGCAGCAACAAAGCAGTTAAACAAACAAGTAGATATTTAAGTTAAGGCAAATAGGTAATTCTTAACAGTAAGTATCAAACACATAGATAGGCGCAGTCTACAATATGATTAACAGGCTGTGCCATTCTGTAATCAGTAGCAAACTAAATTAAGCCAAGCAACGTAATTGAACAATTTTGCAATAAGTGGCTAACTAAAATTCCGAGAAGCAGGTAACTGAACTTACGCTAGTTCTTTGTACAGGCACACTGCAACTTCTTTTTCGCTTACAGGGTTGTACGAAGGAGTCCATGGCATCAATTGCTTGGATACGCAGTCCCAATACTTCTTTCTTCCCCACTGCATGGGTAAGTCGAATGGTTAATCTGGTAAGATGGTGCGTCCTTGATATGTTATATGAGGACATGTGGTCAGACTAGTTGTAGCCAAACACATCACACTGGCTTTTACTGTATATTTCATGTGATTACTTTTGGCATATCGAGATCTAAGCAATCTACAATAGGATGAAAAGACTGGCATCCTTCACATTATTGGCGAACTCAGTTCATAGAAACAAGCAATTCAACCATTCTGTGGGTAAATCAAAAGCGCCACTGGAATATTTTTCATTATCCAATCATACACGCAAAAAGGGGCGACGCCACCATAGGGGCTGGTATGGGCGGCCGCCTCAGGTGGCTGGAAAGTGTGCACCTAGTTTGAGTCGACCAGGTTGGCCCATGCTAGTTTTGTTCATCCCAACGCACGAGCAGGCAATGTAAAAAATGAAGAAAAATGTTTCAATTTGGATGGGCCAATAATATAAGTGCAAGGAAGACCCTATAGCAGGCTCGCGACCCAAATGAGCGCCTCCCATATCGATCGACAGCAGGAAAAATCCCAATTCATTCGCTCTAGCCTCCAGTCTGGTTCGCTCCTAACCTAGCCGCCGCTAGACAGACCGACACAGCACTTCCTCGCGCCCTTGTTGGAGGGCGGTCGCCGGGCTTCAAGCGAACAGGAGGACAAGAATATGAAGATCCAACCATGGGTGTAGCCTGCGTGGGAGGCAGCGGCGGCAGCACGGGCATGGCATCGAGCTTGCGCAAACGGACAGTCGCAGCTTGCAAGAGTAGCATGCGCAACGAGCAGGTACATCACATCCCTGATTATATCTAATTCAACTCTTCAATTTCTGGCCAATAGTTAAACCTGACGGTGTTGTAAAACTTCTTGTATGTAGGGAATCTATGAGAAAATAAAACCAATTTCTACTTATTTTATAACTCCCCCAATCAATATTGAACTGACTAGATCTGATGTATCTAATCAAGTTTCCAATGCAAACATACAAGCTCATGTTGTTCTTGAGCCTGAAGTGTCTAATGAACAGACTGCTAATGAAGGATTTGATGCAAACATTTTACATGCTCCTGGTGATGAACATATAGTGTCTAATGAGGGATCTAATGCAAGCATTTTGCAAGCTCATTGAAGGATTTAGTGTCTAATGATGATCTACTATGTTGAGAGAGACAGAGATTTGCAGGCATTGATGACAAGCAAATTATAGTGCATTTTCATAGCTTGAGGAAACGTCGAGGCCATCTACCAGAAAGTCCCCATATCATGACAACATAGCATAAATACTTTTCTAATCTATTGTTTGAAACTATTGGCATACTTGTGCAGGATAGATATATTGATATGCAGTTTGCGCACTGGTTATACGTGCAATTACACTTCGATATTTTCAGCCAAAGAACGAATAATTCAAGCAGGTACAGACCATGTTTGTAGTCCTTGTACACCATGTTGCATTTTGTGTTTTTTGGTGCTTGCATCATTTAGTGTTTATAATCTGAACTACTTTGGATCATTAGCTAGTTTTCAAAGTGCATGTAGCTTCACATTTCTCAAGTTATGTTGATTTCCGGAGTGCAAGTGCCTTCGTATTTTTTAAGTTAAATGTTCGCCCCTGGTAACTTGAATTTGTGGATCAGCCACTGCACACAAATCATACATGAGTTCTAGTACGAATTAAATGAAATGCAGGGACTTACGCTAGCTCGTTGTATAGGCTCACTGCAGCTCTGCTTGTGCTTGGGATGTTCCATGTACAAGTCCATGTTACCACTTGCTTGAATGTGCAGGCCTTGTGCTCCTTGCATCCACCTCTGCATTTTTGACATGGCGAATGGTTGATCAAATAAGAGGAATCGACCTTGATGTTGTATCAGAGGACAGATACTTACAAGGTTATACGGGTGTGCGGGATGTGTACCAGATCCCGTAGCACCGTCATGCTTCGCTAAAAAATGGATTTTCTTGTTTCAGATGATATCTCCAGAAGAAATAAGAGTTAAAATCAGAGTTGCATAGGCGTGTAAGCTAAGAGAGCAGTGAAAGGATATCCAAACATCGTCGGAACAGTGCACAAGGGAGTGATGTGTGGATACCTAGTTCGGGCCGGAGTTTGGGCATGCTCGCCTAGCTAGAGTGCGGGTCACTTCAGAGCCGTTGAGGGTGATGCGCTGGCGTTGGCTGGCCGCGCACGGATGCAGATCTTGAGTGGCAGCGGAGCGCTATGATGCGGTGGGCGAGACCGTTGGTGAAGCCCCAACGGCCTCGGGGGCGGAAGTGCGACGATGTGCTCGGTGAAGTAGCCCCGGTGAGTTGGGAGACGGCGTCGGTGAAGCGCACCTGATGCGGTGGAACTCGGTGTCTGTGAGGCACGTCGGTTGTGGCGGCCGACATTGTCGGTGGACCACCTGGTGCGGTGGACGAGGGCGTAGATGAGGTAGCTCTGGTGCCGTGGTGCAGCGCGACCGTCGTCTTCGTCGTCGTCGTCCGGCACAGAGGTGGGGAACGGTGGGGAAAGAGACGAGACGAGGGGCGATTCGAGGGTTGGCGGCGAATTGGGGATTTGAGCAATCTGGGGGCGGAAGGGGACGGTGGAGAAGAGAGATTTTGCAGGGCTGGAATTGGGTCCGCCAGATATTTCAATCCGAAATGTGGAAGCGCGAACTTATATTGTCGTCGTGGCGCTGAAGCATACTCCTGTCGGGGTGGCCGCGTGTGTCGGACGGACGCGTAGCACCCAGCCACCCACCCCCTCCCCCCCCCAAAAGGACGACGACAATATAAGTTTGTGCTTCCACGTTTCAGACTATGCTTCGGTGCCTTAAGCCACCTGCCTTTGTGTCCATGACATGTGGGCCCAACAGGTGGCTGGCCCACATGTCAGTGACCCAAAGGCAGTTGCCTTTAAGGCACCGAAGCAGCGTCCACCCCGACACGACCCTGGTCTGCCTGGTACGCCTACATTTGAGAATGCAAACGAATCTTCTTTCATTTCCAAATGAATCTGTATGTATTACCATGCCCGTGTTTTCCTTGCAATAATTAGTCATTCGAAACGAGATACTCCATCCGTTTACTTTTGTAAGTCGTTTCAGACAACTTAAAATGAACTATTTTGCACATTGTCTGAAATGTCTTCAAGGTCTTATAAAAGTGAACAGAGGGAGTACTATAAATTAATTAATGAGGAGTTATTTGAAAAAAATTCGAAACGGCACCCACGCTAACGTGGATTAGAGTGTGTGTTACATAATTAGTTATTTGAATTAGAGTGTGTCTCACGTAGTTAGTTATTTGAATTAGAGTGTGTGTCACGTAGCGATCTCTAATTCTAACGTGGATTTCGCATTTCACTATATCCATGCTACTTTTTAATACAAATTCATTTGTATATGATGAACACCATGGTAGTGAGAAAAACTTTTGGATCGATTCAAACATATGACCTACAAAATAGCACAACAAACCGAGTCAATGTCAACTTTTCGAAACTTAGTATGGCACGAATTCGAAATAATTACCCGTATGCCTAGTCCTTGGTTCAAATCTTACAATGTACACCGAATTGAAACATCGATATTAAGTCTCGTACTATGTACATTCAAATGTTGTTTTTAGCCCCCCCCCCCGCACAAATGCTACATACTTCCTGTATCGGTCAATCTTCCTCTCCTAACCACCTTAGGAAGCTATCGGTTTCCAACACACGTTCATTCTTTCTCTCCATGTTTTGATCTCTAAGTCTCTCAATTACACAACCCCTTTTTCCACTCTGTTACCAAATGTATTTACCTCACACACCCACCATTGCACCCCATGCCGAGCTCTCTCTCCCCCCTCTCCCTCTCACCCTCTCGCGCTAAATACATGCATTGCCTATCTAGCCCCCCCCAACCTCTCGTGCGCACGCACACATGTTGTATATCTAGGTCACTCCCTCGAGACTGTCTCACTCTTTCTTCCACACGGCAGGACACATTCGCTCAATCTGGCTCTCTTTATCTGAGTCTCTTTTAACCTCGTTTTCTTTCACACACAAATGATATATCTCCCTGTTCGGGCCTCGATCGACACAATCTATACTCTCTCACGCAGATTGTCTATCTAGGTCAGTCCATCCAAGCCGCCACCACTCTTTCGACCTCATGGTGGGCCACGCTCACTCAATCTCTCTCTCTCTCCGTATGTCTCGATTGACCTTGCTCTTTCTCGGACAAAAACAATATATCACCATGTTTGAGCCCAATTCGACCTATTCACATTGTATACTCTCTCACGCACATCGTCTATCTAGGTCACTCTCTCCAACCCGTCTCACTCTTTCGATCGCACGGCGACCCTATGTGATCGCTTGACCTTGCTTCCTCCCACGCACAAAATATATCTACATGTCTGTGACTGGATCATCTCTCAAGCTCTATCTTACAACCCTCACCCTTGCCAAAAAGCTCAATCGGGCAATATCTCTCCAGAGCATATATATTTATTCAATGAATGTCGGACCACACTCACTTTGTCTCTCTATCTATATGTCTCTCGATTGACCTCGCTTTCTCACACCGTATCTTCCACGCATTGAAGCTACTACCTCTCCATCCCTCGCAAAGCCGGAGCTATTTACATTGCAAGGGGCACTCCAACCTTGGATTAATTTGTGTAGGCATTTGTTCCGGTCGGTTTAGATTATATTTTCATAGCATTCGGCCCACGACTACTCCAAACACCGTTGCAACCCACGCAACTCCCCTAGTTGATTTCCCTCTGGGTCGGTCATCGCTCTCTCGCACGTCCTTTCTCGCCTTCAACGTCGCACAATGGTATTATTGAAAAAACTATGTTGTTCTCTTTAATTATTATAAATAAGCTACAAAACTACACACCGATAGTCCACTTGGAATGGAACAAATTTCGACCCACAAATTAAAGTGCTACAAGCTACACACCGAGGGGCCCACATGCCATGAAACAAATTTGGACCCGTATACAAATTAAAAAATAAAGGACGAGGATCGAACATGCGACCGGGCCTTCAAGCCGCACGTCAATAGGCAACATACGTAGAATAGCAATGTTTGTTGTACCCCCTTTGTTCACATAATGTTTTTATATTACCACAGCCTAATTAATGGATAACATGTAATATTATTTTTAGTACTATTCGCCTTCACTTACGGGTGGGTTCCATGTGTGCTCTCTCTCTCTCCTCCCCTTCTGCGTTTAGACGCACGGGCAAACAGGAAGAACTCGCGGGCGATGTTGCTGTTGACCATATCTGGATGCGTTCACAAGTCACGGCACCACTTTCACGTACTAGCAGCACTAGTCGGTGTGTACGTGCAATGCACGTTAATTTGGAAGTATATTAAGTGCATGCAGATATTAACTACTAGGATATTATTTGCGTGTTGTCATGTGATTAGCACTATTTTTGGCATGAAATTAACTGCACGCTAAACGTGTTGAGCGCTCAACATTGAAGCGGTCTAGGTCGTTGGATGACAAAGAATACATGTGGCTTGATGATGATTTATATATAATTTGATACGGCTCTAGCAGAACATTCAATCGATCAAACCATACATTTCGTTCAGTCTGACTCCGACTTTAAATTATACAATGATCGATACAAAATAAACGGAAATGATAAACGTTCGGATTTCAAGCATGGCAATCCGAACGTTTTTCATGGCAAATTTAGATTACGCGGCGGCAGCAGGGGCGTCTCGCGGTGGGAAGCGGCTCCTCTGCCATGCTCTGTGTGTCATCGGGCCACTGACCGACGGCGACGGCGGCGTCTTGCATCGTTGTTGGCATACTCCTGGACGTTGGCCTAGCTTCAAGGAAGGCCAAAATGTTCTGGACTTCGGAGCGAGTCAACTAGCGGGAGGAGGCGACTAGCGTTAGTGCAAGGAAGCGGTCGACGGCGGCCATCCATGCCGCTGAGGGGGGCACTGGCACCCGCGCGGGGATAGGCGCTGTCAACGGCGCGGCGGAGACATTCGTGTGCACGGGCACCGGCATGGGCGCGCACGTCAGTGCACGCGCAGGCGCATGCGCTGGCAGGTGCACGGGCATTGGCAGGGCGTGCGCGTCAGTGCACGCGCAGGCGCATGCACTGGCAGGTGCACGGGGATGGGCGCTGGCGCAGTCGGGGCGACAGGAGCCGGAACAGGAGCGGGGACAGGCGCGGCGTCTTCCCGCAAGGCCAGTTCAAGCTCGTCCCAAAGCACCTTATGTTCTTGAGACTCCAGCTGGGTGTCTTCCTTAGGAAACTGGAACACTAAGGGCAGACCATCGTGATGCGGCATGGCGTACATTTAGGTTAGGCTAGTTGGAGGTAGACGACAGGAGAATCGGAGAGGAAGAGAGAGGATTGTAGCGATACCGGGTAGTGCGGGGTTGATTTTAAACTGCGGCGCCGGCGACATTAAAAGTGGGAGCAGTTGGGACGATGGTGGGCGGCGGAGCCTGGTCAAAGGGCTCGCCTCCCGGTGAGCCTGCACAACAGTCTGCTCACACGCCTCCCTGACAGCCGGCGCAGCGGTCTGCTCGCACGCCTCCCGTCGACTCACACGCTTGCTCGGACGGCACCTGCCGATGAGAAGCGGGGACTCATGGCGGCACGTAAACGCCCACGGTTTCAATAGTGAAAGCGTTCGCCTTAACGTGACATGTCTTTGTTCCAAAATACCTTGGCTCTTCATTTGTGCAACTTGTCATAAGCGGCTTGTCTCAAATTGAAGAAAAAACTTACGAAGTAATATTTGTGCCATATCACGTGACCATGCTTAGTTTCAAGAATTTATGCTCACTTTTGGATTTTCTGAAATTTAAGATCCAGGATTCAAAACAATATCATAACCTGCATCATGCAATAAATTTTCAAGCCGTACATCTATCCTGTTGTATTTCTTAAGAAAGGATTTGGTCAAACATTTTGCTTAGTTAGACTTCAGACAAGTTATATATGCAGAGTAAAAGGATAATCCCTCCGTACCAGTGCATTGCATGATATATTAACTCAAGTACTAGGCACGAACAAACGGGCTCAATTTTGTGCTCATCCTGGTGTACTAGTACTAGGCAATGCAGTTGACGGGTGACCTTGACGAGCGGCGACCGAGGGAATTGAACCGTGCTCGGCACGGTAGGTAACGTTGTCTAGTTACTAAAGCATCCCTCCGTTGTTCATCAGTAGTCATTATGGACCGGGGACATGAGGGGAATTTCCTAGGGCTGGAATTCTGGCCGCCAGATATTTCGACTTGAAACGCTGAGGCTTGACTGGTTGGGGTTGCATAATGTGCGTACCACGCACGCCACCGAAGGACACGAGCCCGTTTTTTTTAGGATCAACACGAGCCAAGGTCTGGCTGGTACGCCATTGGGTCCTACCATTCGAGAATACGAAAGGAACCTTTTAAATTGCCGAACGAATCTATGTGTATTACAATACCCATATTTTCCTTGCAAATACTAATCTCAATGTGGTAATTGATTTATGACGAGTTGTTGAATTAGAGTGAGTTTGTCATATAGTGATCTCAACATGGATTTCACATTTCATAGTATCCCTAGTAAGTTTTCCAATGCAAATTCAAATTTAAAAGATGAACAATATGGAGGTGAGAAAACTTTGTATGTATCAAGCATATGACCACACACACAGAGAGAGACACACACGCACGAACACAACAACAATCCAATAAGTATAGTGCATCTATTTTTCCAAACCATGCATGTATGACACGAATTCAAAAATAATCCTTCTATTCCTAAATATTAGTCTTTTAGAGAGTTCAACAAGTGACTACATACGGAGCAAAATGAGTGAATCTAGACTCTAAAATATGTCTATATACATCCGTATGTGCCAGTCCATTTGAAGCCTCTAAAAAGACTAATATTTAGGAACGAAGGGAGTAAAATGTAAGACATCCATGGTCCTCAGTTCAATATTTAAAATGAACATGAAACTGAAACATGAATATTAAGTCTAGTACTACAGTACATGCAAATGTTGTGTTTAGGCGGAGGTATGATTGTCGGGGGTCAACCCCTCGACCTTAGATAAAATTGTGGAGCTCTATTTAGGGTTGTTTAGATTATATTTGTCCCCACCCTCCCAACCACCGATTGGTTGTGCACCCCCACCCCTCCTCCTCGGGAGAATATCATGTGCACCCATACCTTAGATGCTATATGCCAATACGAGTTGCTTGGAGCTTGTAGATCTGAGATATAGCAGCTCACGTGATGTGTCTTAATATTTTTACAGGAAACCTTGATGAGTTTGAGAATTGCACACAATTTGTACAAAAACTACTTAGATGCCCTTTGATCCCATATCCAACGACCTCGAAGCTCGTATCACCGTAGCATCTAAGATGAAGGAGGACATCATATTCTCCTGTATGTAAGAATATCATGTGCTACCACACCTTAGATGCTTTGGTGATACAAGCTCTTCGGAGGCGTTGGATTTGTGACCCAACACCTCCTCGGTGGTTTGAATGGTTTTTTTGCAGAAAAGCCCCAAAAGAGTTCGGCCACTGCTTACAAGCACAAAGACTGCTCAGATGCCATTGGATCTCAGATCAAACGACCTCCAAGCTCGTATCACTGTAGCATCCAAGCTGCGATAGCACCTTATGTTTTCTCGCACGGGAGAGTATGAGGTGCTCCCACACTGATTCTATGGTGATACGAGTTCACTGAGATCTAATGGCCCACGGTAGGAGGTTTGAATGTTTTTTCAATATACGGCTGATAGAGTTTGGGAAATGCGCAGAAAGTACAAGTACTACGCATGTGCCATCTGATCACTGATCATACGACCTAGATGCTCATATCACCGTAGCGGGTAATTAAGCTACGGGGAGCACCTAATATGAGCACCGGGGAGCCATTGGATCGAAGATGCAGCGGCACACACGAGGCCTGAATGTTTTATTTGCAAAAGCACCTTTGGAGAGTTTGGAAATTGCGCATAATTACAAAGACTACTCCCAAGCCATTGGATCTCACTTCCAATGGTGTAAAAACTCGTATCACCATAGTATCTAAGCTGCGGGGTGGATGTGATATTCTATGCCGCTGTCATTTTTGTTCGTAAACTTGCAAAATACGTGTAACTCGTGCCGTCACTTGTCTAGCCGCGCAAAGTGTTTGTTCAAAAAAAACCATCCTACACTGAAATATCGGAACAACACACGCGGGGCCCACTTTTCATTAATCAAATTTGGACCTAAAACTAACAAATCTGAAAGACGAGATTTGAACTGGCAACCTGGACTACAAAGCGTAAGTCGATAGCCTGAAAAAACGAACGGTTGTTGGATTTGTCCCATAACTTGATTTTATACAGTACTTCCATTGAGTAGAGTAGAGGGAGTGCCTCGTCAACACGTGCATGACCGTTGTCTCACTTACTGGTGGGTCCCAGGTCTGCGATCTCAATCTCTCTTCTCTCCATCGTCTAACCTTTGCACGGGCACACACGAAGAGCGGCGCTAGCTTGCCATGGTGTTATTAGAACTAAAAAAAGCTTGGAAAATAGAAGAATCACCTAGAACAAGAGATGTTGTGGCTGGTCGAGACGGAGCTAACCACATATATCCTCCGTGCCACGTTTGCATGATGAAGCTGTGTGGCTAGTGGGGTGTTTTCGACCGACTGGCTGGGTCCCGAGGTCGAACCATAGGTACTACGTCTGATACAGTATATTTTTACATGCACATTTTTCCTCCGTGCCGAGATGTGGCACACCCTACCGCACGGTTTCGGGGTCCTCCCGGGTGGTGCACGCCAATGTTGGAGATATCGCTTATCAGGAACTTATCGGTCGACCCATGATAAGGGGTAAATCGGTTAATTTATCGACATATCGGCTGATTTATCGCCATATCGGTTGATTTATCGGCCGGTTTATCTTATCGGTCAGACAACGGTAAGCGATAAATCGGCCGATTTATCGGAATATCAGAAGATATCTTGAACAATGGTGCACGCATATATTATTCCTGACGTGGGACGCCCTACCGTGCGTTTTCTGGGTCCTCCTCGGTCATAACACCGAAGCAAGTAAATGAGTCGTCAAATCACGAAAGACCACCTTTCCGCTGAGTACATCAGTGAAGCACGGTGGCTAACTAGTTGGGCTAGTTCGACCGATTAGCTAGGCGGCCGCCACATTTGTTTTTTCACCCCTTTTTTTATCTACTTGACGGCAGGTAAATTTAAATATCCACCGCGGTGTTGCTCTGGTGTTTGGGTGCGGCAGGATTTTTAATTTTTTGATTGACGGGAGCAGGCGCGGCAGCAATTAGTCATGATGACTCCGCCTGTAAAAACCCACTGCTCCCTGATGTGAGAAGTCGTCGACTGGTGTTTTACCGTGGTGAAAACCAAAAGATTCTCCGCTCCCTCCGCCTTCCCGTAGATTGCATTGCCTTTCAGCCGTTTCGCCCGCTTTGCTCCTCTCCCCAGTGCTTCTACCTGGTGCCATGGCGGCGCAGCAGATCACGGAGTCTGAGGTGAGGCACCTGACACTGGCTCCCGTCGATCGGGAGCTGGCGGTTGCACCCTGCATCACCAGCGTTGTGCGCCTCGAGAAGCAGAGGGACTTAGGTGGTGTTTAGGCGCCCTCTGCATGGGCATGTCCATGTCTCAGCGCAACATGACCGTTGGATCAAACTCAGACGGTGCAGATCAGTCACTGTAGCACAAAGCGTGTGGGTGTGTTTGGTTGCATTCTCATCTCAATATAGTTGTTTCCTCTTCGTGTATTTTTGTCAACCTACTAGTGTGGACTCATGCACCCTTCATGCACTCTGCCAAACACCCAAAAGTGGGTCAAGAAGGGAACTTTTGCTCCCATCCCGTGCACCCTTCATACACCCTGCCTAACACTATTCGTGCTTCATATGGTTCATGTTTCGTGGAGTACTGTGGCACCGTACTTTCCGTGCACCGTGGACCTAGTTCTGTTAACATTGATCTCACCGTTCATTCTCGACTGGACAGTCGAAAAAGCGGTACTATGTTACATATAGGAGTGGTTGACATGCACACAACATCATTTGTTATCGTCATATCTTACTACACTAGCAACAAGATTGTGTAGTACTGATGTATGAACCACTACACATGCCTAGTAGTAGGAGCACTGTGTATGTTCAAGTGGCTGCCGTGTTTCGCACTCCTCCGTCGTAAGAGTGGAAACGCTTGCTGTAATCATTTTTTTCTTTTGAAAAACAGTGGACACGCTCTACCGTGCGGATCCTCCTCCAGCCATGCACTAAATTACTCACTTTAGCCCACGTGTGGGACAGCCAGCACCTGGGTCCACCAGCCATGCACTAAATTACTCCGTAGTAGAGTGACGGTAGACTACCCCGATCGAACCGCTGCAGTAATGCCCAATGAGCCGTCAAATCACAAAAACCACCTCCTTTCCAGCAGTAAGTTGGACGGACGAAGCAACCATCATTTCACTCTTCTCTCTCAGCTTCCTCTCTTGAAGAAAACCCCCACTCGCTTCGCTTCTCCCTCATCTCGTTCCTCCTTTCACTCTTCTCTCTCAGCTTCCTCTCTTGGATGGACACCGGAGCACCGGTCGATGTGATGTCTATGGCTCTGGCCAAAACTGTCGAGGCTCGTGGTACGAAGAAGCTCAAGCACCCTGCCGAGACTACCGCAGATAAGCTCAAAGCCATCGCCCTGTCCAAGCCCCCCTCTCCGGGATCCCTAATTAAGCAAGTCCAGGTAATGTCTCTTGTTGATGATCTTTTTCTCGATCTTGATCGTGTTTTTTCATCTAACACGCAGTACTAGTACTGGTAGTACAACTTTCTGGGTGATCTTGCATGTGATTTTAGTGTGCCAAATGACGGTTCTAAATTCCTCTTTTGACCAAAACATGCGAGAGGTTGACATTGATTTCTTATAGACTACTTTCAACTACTCCCTCTGTCCCAAATTTCTTGTCTTAGATTTGTCTAGATACGGATGTATCTAATACTAAAATGCGACTTGATACATCCGTATCTAGACAAATCTAAGACAATAATTTTGGGACGGAGGGAGTACTTTATGAACATCAATGCTACATTTTAAGAGGGTATATTTGCCTCAGTAACTTCTGTTATGGATATTGCATGTAATCCCTCTGCTCTCATGCCTTTGAAGACATGTTCTAGTGTCTTTGTTCACTCATTTCTGTGTGTATATGTAGTCATATATGGAGTATAATATTGAAAATCATCTTATATTTCTGAACGAAGGTAGTAATAAAATATGGTTTCTGTTTGAATTAGAACCAGGTCCGCGGTGGAGATGAAGTTCTCAAAGTCATGTGTGTGAACTGGAAGACCTGATGATGAGTTCTACTACTGAACTATCCAACTGTTGTGTCCTTGTCGCCACGTGTCCTGAACTAGTGTTTTCCTGTAGCATTGTTGTCAGGCGTGTTCTCGAGGCTGTACTTGACCACAACAATTTCCTGGTTGTGCCTTCGATTACGAATGGTGTGGTTCTTGTAAAGCTTCCCAACAAATCTGATGCGGCTTGTCTTCATCATCATGTTTATGAGAAGACCACTCTGTTAGGTTCTCCAAGGTTGACAAGATGGTGATGGTGCATGTAGACATCTCACACGAAGTCCATGGCCTAGTCAGTTATGCGGGGTTCATCCCGTAGGTCGGTGGCAAGAAATAGTCTGCAGAGTTTAGTTAGTGCAACTTTGCTTGTCTGTAGTAAGTACTATTGTTCAGTACTTGATTTGTGTTTGTGAACCCTGTATTGTTTATTAGTACTGTCACTTTTGGTGTGTGGTCAGTCCTGAGAACGATCTATGTTAATGTCTGTCCACTCAATTCAGTCTGTATATTTTGAAGTATCCAGATCATATTTTTTGCGAGGACGGTTTATCAATTATGGTTACACTCCAATATCTGTATGCATTGCAGGGTTTATCGCACCCACCAGGATTTCCAGTCCCATGGATGTTCGGTCCATACGAATTGTCACGGCCTTTGGACTATCCTGCTTGTGGGAGTAGCGGGGCCCCTGCATGCCACACATAGTTGGACGATCAATCTTCTGTTTAGTACTTCAACATAGTGATTTCCTGGTAAGAATTCACTCGTGTCACATCAAGTAAATCTTATTGATTTACTGTCTAAATCTTATTGATTTAATGTCATGTTTTCTTTCTTTTCCTGCAATTTTACGATGCAAGTTTTGCCATGTGACATTCATCACAGAATAAACCGTTTGGTTTGCTCTACGATGGCTATTTTTGCAGGTTTCACTTCTTATGTCGTGTCAGTAACGAAGGCACTGTCCATCACTTATATTACTGGAAAAAATTGGATCAGTCTGTTGTCTGAGTACAAGCTGAATCCCTATGATGAACTGCAGTTTGGTTTAACAAAAACGCCACAATTAGTCCTTCTCGCATTTAAAAGAAATGAAGAAAAAAACTGGATCATGGTCACGGATCCTAGTCAAGTTAGAAAGCTGATCATAGCAGACCAGACAGGATCGCCATTGTCTCGCACAGATCGAGCACCGGCAGTTGCTCTAGCACTGACAGCGGCAGCAGCTCAGTCTGATCCAGATGAGGATTGGGCACCGACCGCGTCAGTGGATCAGTCTGATCTACCGGAGGATCGGGCATCGACACCGGCACCAGCTCTACAAGGAGCACCATCTCCGGCAGCAGCAGCGGCTTCGGCACCTGCACCAACACTTGCACTTGCATCTGCTCCGGCCCGTGCAGTTGCACCTGCAACAGACTGGGCTGCAGTTCGCACTTCATATACCAAAGTCCTTACAAAAACCGACATGTCCACCTTCTTGGTAAGCATTGGCCGCCCAAGTGCTTCGTTCTTTTTTCTTTCCATGTTGTTTCACATGATTCACTGTGTTGATCTAACTGTTTGGGTATGTCTTCTTGTTTGCAAACAGAGAATTCCTAGAGCAACGAGGGAGTCGTTCAACAATCCGGGCGACCGCGACCAAGTTTCTCTTACCATGCGCAGCCTTGGTGTGAATGAACATGCTCAATATACCATAAGTACAAAGGATGGTCGCATGATGATTGATGCTAAAGGATGGTCAAGGTTCAAATCTAAATCATATCTTGCGGTAGGGGATGATGTCAAAATCGAACTTTCTCGGCAAGGAGAGCTGGTCCAAATCAACTTTGAAATTCTTCAGTAGCAGCACGCAACTGCCGAACTGATCTATCCTCCGAGAGATTTTTGATGTAATAATCTGGCATGGTGAAACAAGTGTCCTGTGTGTATAAGTAGTATGACAGAATTATTTATCACATGGTATATCGTTGATAGAATTGCAACTCTGATTGCTGGTTAGGAACTATCGTTCGATTTCATTCCAACACCTGCCATGCTTTATTCAATTTTGTGTATTCGCCTTGCGACAGCATCTAAAACCAGCACCGTACCGATCGCTTGCAATATGAAAAGCGCTGATGTAGAACACATGGGCCCCCAAACATGCAGGGTCGGCCTGCGGCCCAAAGTCCAGAACCGTGAGCCTATCTGAGTATTATATTCTCAGCTGAACCCCATAAAAAAAGCTGAACCCCCATAATGCCCGTGCGTTGCAGAGGGAGTATATTTCTCGGCAAGGTGAGCCTGTGATATAAAAGATTTGTATATTTCTTTACAGAGGGAGTGTCTCTCTTTCAAAAAATATATTTATGTGTAACTAGTTACTCATGTCTTTCTACTTCCTTTTGCTGATATGTGGGGCAATCGGCAACGGGGTCCACGTGCCATATGCACAAATTAGAATGCACAACTTCACGGTAGACACACCCCGGTCATAGCGCCGCAGTAATGCCTAATGAGCTATCAAATCACAACCCCCCTTTCCAGCTTTAGCAGTAAGCTGGACGAATGAAGCGGCAATATTTCACTGGGCCTGAATCCCCTTCTCCCTCGTCTGCTTGTTCAGAGAAAACCCCCTCTTGGCGATTGCATAGGGTTTTCTCATGGAGAACTAGGTACGAATTCTTCATCCATCCCCGATAAATCCAAGTCCCTTGGTCCCAGGTAATCCTAGGATGGCAGCCACCGCCGTTGATGCATTTTTCTTCCTACTAAATCTAGTGTGTTTCATTTGGAGTGCCCAAAGTGCGAGTACCCTACATGTTTCTGCGCCCTCGGCGAGACGCCACACTTGTTCCTTCTCATCCTAACACAGCATTTTGAAATGCGCACAGTATGTTCCTAGAATCCTCTTATCTATCCGGGAGGGTGAGGGTTTTTCGAACATGTTGTGTTCTCATATTATTTTTCCTGCAGTGTAGTATTTGCTCTGCCAGAACACATGTACTCAAGATGCTCGGCCTTTCCATATCTGAATACACTAGTTTAATGGTCACAGTGAAGACAAGCCATGGATATAAGTTCTGAGTTGGGTTCATGAACCAAGAAGATCGCTGCTTTTTTATGGCCGAACTTGGATAAACTTTCTCAAGTGTTACGGACTGAAAGTTGGCGCACGAATGTTGATGGAAATAGCAGAACCTGGTCTCATCTTCACTGCGATCTTCCACCCCGACGTCGTTCCAATTGTTCATCCATGTTAGTTTTGTATCTGGTTCTTGCTTATTGCCTCGATTACTTCTTAATCCACCTATTTTGTCTAACTAATCACAATTTAACTTTAGAAGTAGCAACGAATCTCTCACGAAGATGCTACTTCTAACTAATATTTTCTTATAATTGGTGGCACGTGTAGGTTTTTTCAGAGTTAAGCAGTCTGCTCGTTTGTTACTCTGTAATAACTCGGCTATTACTAATGGCACCGAAGTTGACTGGATTGACATCCGCAAGTTCCTACACTTTATTGATCGTCTTGAGGTCCTTGTGGGGCGTTTCAATGGTGGAAGGCCACGTGGGATATGTGTGCCACTGCTGCACTCGTTGAACAGGTCCAACTGTGTCGAGAAACTTATGGTACGAGCTGTTTTCTGTTATATATGTTGTTCATAAACTATTGATTATACACAGTTTTACAGTTGTGATCTTCTTGAAACAGGAACTGCCGAGTTCTATTGTTCCTATACAGATGCCTGACCATGGTCGGGTCAGACTTGCACTTGGTCACAACATGATGTTTATGTTGACCTACTCAATTCCCCTTGGAGGTGAAAAGATACTTATTCATGGGTGGTCTCAAATAATGAAGGCCCGTCCATCTTGGAGAATAGGACAGAAGATTATGTTCATGCTTTTCCATGGCTCTAAAGCGAATATCCTGTTTACTGACCACATTGTGAGATGAAGCCGCTTTCAAAAGGTTGTGGATGCGCGGGGTGGCGCCTGGGCCTTGTCCTGGGGCTTGGCAGCCTCACCCTTGGTTAACTGTAGGTAAAGTAGCACTGTTCGAGGCGTGCTTTGTACGGTTGAACTTGTATAAGTACTCATACTGCTTTCAGCTTTGGTTGTTAAGTGCCCCTACTGGTTTTAGTTAAGGTTGTTAAGTACTCATGCTGCTTTTACAGTCTGTCATGTTTCTTCAGTCCTGTCTTCCTCCAGCCGCCAAAACCAAACCAGCACCGGCGGGGCCGCCTGCTTCCGCCTCTCACGGCTGGCTACACCTCAGCGCACGCATCGCCGCCCCACCGTCTCCAAAATTGTTAACGCCGACGTCCTCCGCGCGCTTTGGTGCACTCGCCGCGGCGCCACCCTCTCGCGTTGTCAACATGGTCAACAAACAACAGGAATCGGCAGAAGTACGTGGAGAGGATGACAGTAGGGGCCCACCACGTCAGCGTATGGAAAAATAAAATGCTTCCTCCTAGTGTTTTCCTGACATCTGGGACCCACGACATTGTGAGCGTATATAGTCAATAGACAAGAGAACATCACAAGATCGGCTGACACCTGGGACGTAGCTACTCGAGCAGTATTTTTTTGTTTGGTATTGTTGAGACGGAGTAGGGTTTGAACTGCGCTGTGGCCTGTCTAGCCCAGGCTTATATTTTATGTTCACCATGTGACTAGCCCAGCTATTTTTTCTTTGTGAAAATGAGCCCAGTTTATTTTTTCTGAAGAATACCCAATCCAGGCCTACTTATTTTTCTACGCCCTGATGGGCTGCAACTCTTTCAAGACACCTGCAAATCTTGAAAGTAATATGAAATGGGTTGTAAATATAAAAACAGATGACAAATTGGCAATTACTTTATAATTTCTGAATTTTTTCACATTTTCAGATTCCTATTTCACTGGGCATTAACCTAATTTAAATATATCTTCAAAGTACTTTAAATCCGGCTCGATATTTCGGTATTAAAAATAGTTTGGAACCCACAGAAATATGCGAAATTGGCCCTGGCCAACCAAAAAACGACTGCAATAAATTGCATAAGAAGTTGCCATGAGCTATATATATTATTAAAAAAAGAGGGAGTGGTCTGACTTGTGGGCCTATTTAGTTGACGCATATGCAAGATTGTTTTTAGTTATTATATATGTCAACAAACGATTCTAGCAGACGTAACCATTGGATGTCAATCCAACGGCCGTCGTGTTTCTTCAATCTCTGATCTTCTTGCTCCAGCCGCCAAATCAGCGCCGGCGGGACCGCCTACTCCCGCCTCCCATAGCCGGCTGTGCTACCGCGCAGGCCTCAGCGCCCCCTACTACTCTCACCGCTGGCCAGGGCATCCCTGTACTCACCCACACCCCCTGTTATTCTGCGGCGATGGCAGCCTCACACCGCAGCCGAACCAGTGAACCCTCGTACTCCTCTCAGCGCGGGCTTCCACTGCCGCGTCTTCCCTGGCTCCGCGTCGTCCCCTTCATAGGCCTCGCCATCGTCCATCGCCGTGGTGCTCTCGGCGCGGCGTGGTCAATGTGGTCAACGACCGACTTCCATCGGAAGAGTACTGTACGTGGAGAGGCTGATAGCTGGGTCCACGACAGCCGCAAGGAAGTGCCGCCTTATTACGCGGAAAATAGTTATTCCTCCACCTGACAGCAGGGACCCACCGGACGGGCCACCAATATTTCGCGAAAAAAACGTTTCCCCCTGACTGTTGGGACCCACAGGACGGGCCACCGTATTTCGTGAAAAAAACGTTCCCCCCGCTGTCAGCTCGGACCCACCGGAAGTGCCTCCTTATTATGCACAAAAAATGAATACCCCCCTGCTACCTAGGACCCACCTTGGTGGGAGGCTGACTTGTGGGCCTACTAAGTTGACTGGGATGGAGGCCTTTGTCAACTTTAGTCAATATATGAACGATTCTAGCTCCAGTGACCGTACGATGTCCATCCAACGGCCGTAGTGCTTCTTCAACCTCTGGTCTTCTTGCTCCAGCCGCCCAAAGCAGCGACGGTCGTGCCGCCTGCTCCTGCCGCCCGTGGCCGGCTGTGATGCCGCGGAGGCCTCACCGCCCCCTACTACTCCCACCGCTTGCCAGGCCATCCCTCTACACACCCACACCCCCTGTTATTCTGCGGCGATGACAGCCTCACACTGCAGCCAAATGAGTGAACCCTCATACTCCTCTACGCGTGGGCATCCACTGCCGCGTCTTCCCCGGCTCCGCGTCATCCCCTTCCTAGACCTCGCCGTCGTCCACCGCCCTGGTGCTCTCGGCGCGGCGTGGTCAACATGGTCAAGGAATGGCTTCCATCGGACGTGGACTGTACGTGGAGAGGTTGGCAGTTAGGTCCACGGCCGCAGCAAGGAAGTGCATCCTTATTAGGCGCAAAATAATTATTCCTCCACCTGACAGCGGGGACCCACCGGACGGGCCACCGTATTTCGTGAAAAAAACGTTTCCCCTGACTGCTGGGACCCACCAACTACATCTTCGCATGCAAGGAAGTGCGTCCAAAAAAATGATTCGCCCCCCTGACTGCTGGGACCCACCAGCTACATCTTCGCACGCAAGGAAGTGCGTCTGAAAAAAAACCGATTCGCCCCCCTGACTGCTCGGACCCACCGGCTACATCTTCGCACGCAAGGAAGTGCATCCGGGCAAAAAAACGATTCCCCCCTGACTGCTGGGACCCAGCAGCTACATCTTCGCACGCAAGGAAGTGCGTCCGGGCAAAAAAATGATTCCCCCCCTGACTGCTGGGACCCACCAGCTACATCTTCGCAGGCAAGGAAGTGCCTGACAGTCGGGACCCACCTGGTCGAAGCGTACGTAGCATTGTCATTCTGGTCGCGAACGTGTACGTACATATATACTGGTCGATGTAGACGCGCGCATGTAGCATGTACACGTACGTACAACGGCCGGGGTGCAAGAAAGAAAATACGGCCACGTACGTACATATGGGCAGGGTCTCGAACGCCTACTCGCGCATACATACGGCCAGGGCTCGTGTACATGGCTGGGTCAGAACGGAGAAACGGCATCATCGTCGTGTTCATGGGGAGGCAACGGAATGCGTCGTGTTCATGGGGGGGCAACGGAATGCGTCGTGTTCATCGGGAGGCAACGGAATGCGTGGGACCCAACCGGCTGGGTCAGAACAGAATGAGTGGTCATGTTCATCGGGAGGGCTTGGACGGAACAGGCGATGGAAATGAGGCCTGGCGTACCGCACAACGGAGGAAACAGACCTCCTACGTTTGGAACGGGGTCCTGTTGATCGGGAGGGGTCTGGCGTACCGCAAAACGGAGGAAACGGACCTCCTACGGTCGAAACGGGGGTCATGTTGATCGAGAGGGGTGTGGCGTGCCGCAAAACGGACGAAACGGACTTGTGTTGGAGCGCTACGGTCGAAACGGGGGTCCTGTTCATTGGGAGGGGTGTGGCGTACCGCAAAACGGGACTCCACGGGATACTGTTCATCTCCACCGTCGACCTCCTCCAGCCTCCACGGGCTCCTGTTCATCCAACCTCCACCGCGCGCTACTCCACCGGCTACTGTTCAACCACCCCTCCACGGGCACCCCTCCACCGTCTACTGTTCATCCAGCCCTCCACACCACGGGATCCTGTTCAACCACCCCTCCACGGGCACCCCTCCACCGTCTACTGTTCATCCAGCCCTCCAGCACACCACGGGGTCCTGTTCATCCAGAGGCAACGCCACCGCTCACTGTTCATCCAAACCCCCCGCAACACTCACTGTTCATCCCAGAGGCAGCATCGATCGGCTTCAGTTAGCAGCAGTAGCGAAGGAATCGCTCGATCGGGTTCAGTTAACATCCATCGATCGATCGCTCGGGTTCAGTAACGCGTATCCTGCAGTGCAATCGCTCGGGTTCAGTTAGAGCCCAACGCCTCACTCGGGTTCAGTTAGAGCCAACGCCTCGCACACACGCGCATACGTGTACGAGAGAAACACGCATCACTCGGCCCCCGACCTCCCACCGTAACCGGGAACTCCCCGAAATTTTCCTCCCCCTCGCTTCTACCACGGTTTTTTCTGTCATGGACGGCCCAAAGAATGTCATGCAGTTGCGTCTCCGGCCCGCCCAGGACGGAAAGCCCATTTTCTGTCATGATTTTTTGTCATAGAAGTAGGAGCCCACCACATCTATGATGATACCGGGTTTTGTCACAATTATCGTCATAGAAGTGTCATATGTATGACACAAAAAAATTTCGTTCGGCCCAAAATGTCACAGATGTGTCTTTTTTTTGTAGTGAGAACCCAAGCCTACGAAAATGCCAAGTTGTTTAAAGAAAAAGTTAAAAGATGGCATGATAAAAGGATACAAAAGCGTGAGTTTAATGTAGGTGATTATGTATTGTTATACAACTCTCGTTTAAGATTTTTTGCAGGAAAACTTCTGTCTAAATGGGAAGGTCCTTACGTTATCGAGGAGGTCTATTGTTCCGGTGCCATAAAAATCAACAACTTCGAAGGCACAAATCCGAAGGTGGTGAACGGTCAAAGAATCAAACATTATATCTCAAGTAATCCCATAAATGTTGAAACCAATGTTATTGAAACCGTAACCCTGGAGGAATACATAAGGGACACTTTCCGGAACATTTCAGACTCCAAAAAGGAATAGGTATGTGGTACGGTAAGTAAACCGACTCCAAAACAGTTTTAAGGCAATATTTCTCCGTTTTGGAATATTTAGAAAAACAGAAAAATAAGAAGCAGTCCGGGAAGGACACGAGGGCTCCACGAGGGTGGAGGGCGCGCCCTACCCCCTGGGCGCGCCCCCTACCTCGTGGGCACCTTGTGTGCTCTCCGGACTCCGGTTTTTGTACACGACATGTATTTTGGTCGGTGAAAATTCATTATATAATCTCCCGGAGGTTTTGACTCCCGTATCATGCAAAAATCTCCTGTCTTTGTTTCGAGCTGTTTTCTATCAGGGTTGTCAAGGCCAGGCACTATGTCGTCTCCCTCCTCCTCCAACCATGAGGGCAACGATGCTTGGCTAATGAAGATAGAGCTGAAGAGAGAAGAACCCATGGAGATCAACAAGGATGAAGGGATCAAGAAGGCCATGGAGGACCAAGTTCCGGCAACAGAAGACACCCTTCAACTTGATCACAATCTTCTCACCCCAACAGAGATCGAAGCTTTCAAGATGATTGAGTTAGCTCGTATACAAAATAAGTATCTCGCACGTGAAAATATTTTGTTGAAGGAGCATATCATCGCACTCAAGGGCATTATCCGCAAGTTAGAAGACCTCCTACACTCAATGTGCGACTATCCATCATCAACAACTCCACCTTCTTCACCAACAAAGGAGACATAATCACATGGGTATGGGCACTCCCCTTGGCAACTGCCAAGCTTGGGGGAGTGCCCCGATATCGTATCACCATCACTTTTACCTTTACCGTTTTTCTTAGTTTGATCCTTTTGCTAATATCTTGATCTAGTAGAATAAAAGTTCTTAGTATGATCTAGTTGTGAGTTTTGCTTTATGATTCCTCTATGTAATCGAGTCCGTGAGCTATATAATAAAGATTAGTGTTGAGTCAAGGGCTTGATTATTTTTCCATGATCCTAAGGGAATAAAAGAAAAGAGAAAGAAATAAAAAGAAACAAAGAGATCGTGTGAGTCTTATGGAGAGTAATGAGCTCACATAGAAAAAGTATGATGAATAAAAGTTGTTGAGAGTTGACAAGCATAGTTTTGGTCATCGTTGCAATTAATAGGAAGTAATAAAGAAAGAGAGGTCTTCACATATAGATATACTATCTTGGACATCTTTTATGATTGTGAGCACTCATTAAAATATGACATGCTAAAGAGTTGATGTTGGACAAGGAAGACAACGTAATGGGTTATGTTTTCTTACATCTGAGATAAATTATATTGTCATGGATCATCCAACATGGTTGAGCTTGCCTTTCCCTCTCATGCTAGCCAAATTCATCGCACCAAGTAGAGATACTATTTGTGCTTCCAAATACCCTTAAACCAGTTTTGCCATGAGAGTCCACCATACCTACCTATGGATTGAGTAAGATCCTCCAAGTAAGTTGTCATCGGTGCAAAGCAATAAAAATTGCTCTCTAAATATGTATGACTTATTAGTGTGGGAGAAAATAAACTTTATACGATTGTGTGATATGGAAGAAATAAAAGCGACAGACTGCATAATAAAGGTCCATATCACAAGTGGCAATATAAAGTGACGTTCTTTCACACTAAGATTTTGTGCATCAAACCATAAAAGCGCATGACAACCTCTGCTTCTCTCTGCGAAGGGCCTATCTTTTACTTTTATCTCCTACCCTGCATAAGAGTCATGGTGATCTTCACCCTTCCTTTTTACATTTCATCCTTTGGCAAGCACAGTATGTTGGAAAGATCCCGGTATATATGGCTAATTGGATGTGAGTTTTCATGAACTATTATTGTTGACATTACCCTAGAGGTAAAACGTTGGGAGGCAAAACTATAAGCCCCTATCTTTCTCTGTGTCCGATTAAAACTCCATACCCATAAGTATTGTGTGAGTGTCAACAATTGTGAAAGACTATATGATAGTTGAGTATGTGGACTTGCTGAAAAGCTCTTATATGTTGACTCTTTCCCATGTTATGATAAATTGCAATTGCTCCAATGACTGAGATTATAGTTTGTTAGTTGTCAATGAAGTTTATGATTCATACTTGAAATTGTGATTGAATTATTACTCTAGTATAAGAGATTATATGACAAGAATTATATAAGTTGTTGTTCTAAGAATGATCATGATGCCCTCATGTCCGTATTTTATTTTATTGACACCTCTATCTCTAAACATGTGGACATATTTTTCGATTTTCGGCTTTCGCTTGAGGACAAGCGAGGTCTAAGCTTGGGGGAGTTGATACGTCCATTTTGCATCATGCTTTTATATCGATATTTATTGCATTATGGGCTGTTATTACACATTATGTCACAAATACTTATGCCTATTCTCTCTTATTTTACAAGGTTTACATAAAGAGGGAGAATGCCGGCAACTGGGATTCTGGGCTGGAAAAGGAGCAAATATTATAGACCTATTCTACACAACTCCAAAAGTCCTGAAACTTCACGGAAGTCAATTTCAGAATATATAATAAATATTGAGCGCAAGATGTTCACCAGGGGGGCCACACCCTGCCCACGAGGGTGGGGGCACGCCCTACCCCCTGGGCACGCCCCCTACCTCATGGGCCCCCTGGTGGCCCTCCGACGTCCATCTTCTGCTATATGAGGCCTTTTGATGAGAAAAAATAACAAGCCATCTTCTCGGACGAAACTCCGCCGCCACGAGGCGGAACCTTGGCGGAACCAATCTAGGGCTTTGGCGGAGCTGTTCTGCCGGGGAAACTTCCCTCCCGGAGGGGGAAATCATCGCCATCGTCATCACCAACGCTTCTCTCATCGGGAGAGGGCAATCTCCATCAACATCTTCATTAGCACCATCTCCTCTCAAAACCCTAGTTCATCTCTTGTATCCAATGCTTGTCTCCAAGTCCGGGATTGGTGCTAGTAGGTTGCTAGTAGTGTTAATTACTCCTTGTAGTTGATGCTAGTTAGTCTAAATGGTGGAAGATCATATGTTCAAATCCTATATGCATATTAATACCCCTCTGATTATGAACATGTTTATGCTTTGTGAGTAGTTACGTTTGTTCCTGAGGACATGGGAGAAGTCTTGCTATTAGTAGTCATGTGAATTTGGTATTCGTTCGATATTTTGATGAGATGTATGTTGTCTCTCCTCTAGTGGTTTCATGTGAACGTTGACTACATGACACTTCACCATTATTTGGGCCTAGAGGAAGGCATTGGGAAGTAATAAGTGGATGATGGGTTGCTAGAGTGACAGAAGCTTAAACCCCTAGTTTATGCGTTGCTTCGTAAGGGGCTGATTTGGATCCATATGTTTCATGCTATGGTTAGGTTTACCTTAATACTTTTGTTGTAGTTGCAGATGCTTGCAATAGAGGTTAATCATAAGTGGGATGCTTGTCCAAGTAAGGACAATACCCAAGCACCGGTCCACCCACATACCAAATTATCAAAGTACCGGACGCGAATCATATGAGCGTGATGAAAACTAGCTTGACGATATTCCCATGTGTCCTCGGGAGCGCTTTCTCTATAAGAGTTTGTCTAGGCTTGTCCTTTGCTACAAAAAGGATTGGGCCACCTTGCTGCACTTTATTTACTTTTGTTACTTGTTGCTCATTACAAATTATCCTATCACAAAACTATTTGTTACCACTTATTTCAGTACTTGCAGAGAATACCTTGCTGGAAACCGCTTATCATTTCCTTCTGCTCCTCGTTGGGTTCGACACTCTTACTTATCGAAAGGAATACGATAGATCCCCAATACTTGTGGGTCAACAAGAACGGCAACCTCACACCGCAGCCGAACCAATGAACCCTCGTACTCCTCTCTGCGCGGGCTTCCACTGTCGCGTCTTCCCCGGCTCCACGTCATCCCCTTCCTAGGCCTCGCCGTCGTCCGCCGCCCTGGTGCTCTCGGTGCGGCGTGGTTAATGTGGTAAAGGAACGACTTCCATCGGAAGAGTACTGTACGTGGAGAGGCTGACAGCTGGGTCCATGGCGGCTGCAAGGAAGTGCCTCCTTATTACGCGCAAAATAATTATTCCTCCACCTGACAGCAAGGACCCATCGGACGGGCAACTGTATTTCGCAAAAAAAACATTCCCCCCTGACTGATGGGACCTACCAGCTACATCTTTGCACGCAAGGAAGTGCGTCCGGGCAAAAAAACGATTCGCCCCCCTGACTGCTAGGACCCACCAGCTACATCTTCGCACGCAAGGAAGTGCGTGACAATCGGGACCCACCTGGTCGAAGCGTACGTAGCGTTGTCATTCTGGTCGCTAACGTGTATGTACATACTGGTCGATGTAGAGGCGCGCACATTTCGTAGTAGAGGCGCACACGTAGCATGTACACGTACGTACAGTGGCCAGTGTGCAAGAAAGCAAATATGGCCACATATGTACATACGGGCACGGTCTCGAACGCCTACTCGCGCATACGTACGGCCAGGGCTCGTGTACATGGCTGGGTCGGAACGGAGAAACTGCGCCGTCGTCGTGTTCATGGGGAGCCAACCGGCTAGGTCGGAACGAAATGCGTCGTCATGCTCATCGGGAGGGCTTGGACAGAATAACCGATGGAAACGAGGCCTGGCGTACCGCAGAATGGAGGAAACGGCCTTGTGTTCGACCGGCCACGGTCGAAACGGGATCCTGTTCATCGAGAGGGGTCTGGCGTACCGCAAAACGGAGGAAACAGACCTCCTACGGTCGAAACGGGGGCCCTGTTGATCAGGAGGGGTGTGGCGTACCGCAAAACAGAGGAAAAATACTTGTGTTGGAGCGCTATGGTCGAAACAAGGGTCCTATTCATCGGGAGGGGTGTGGCGTACCGCAAAACGGGACTCCACGGGATACTGTTCATCTCCACCGTCGACCCCCTCCAGCCTCCACGGGCTACTGTTCATCCACCTTCGACCTCCTCCAGCCTCCACCTGTGACTGTTCATCCACGGGCTCCTGTTCATCCAGCCTCCACCGCGCGCTACTCCATTGGCTACTGTTCAACCAGCCCTCTCCACGAGCTCCTGTTCAACCACCCCTCCACGGGCTACTGTTCATCCAGCCCTCCACCGTCTACTATTCATCCAGCCCTCCACGGGGTGGTCCTGTTCATCCTGCCCTCCACGGGGTCCTGTTCATCTAGCCCCAACTGGCTCGATCGATCGGGGTCCTGTTCATCCACCCCCACCGGGAACTGTTCATCCAAACCCCCCCAGCAACACTCACTGTTCATCCAGAGGCAGCATCGATCGGCTTCAGCTAGCAGCAGTAGCGAAGGAATCGCTTAATCGGGTTCAGTTAACAGCTATCGATCGATTGCTCGGGTTTAGTAATGTGTAGCCTGCAGTGCAATCGCTCGGGTTCAGTTAGAGCCCAACGCCTCGCTCGGGTTCAGTTAGAGCCCAACACCTCGCACCCATGCACGTGCGTGTACAAGAGAAACGCGCATCGCTCGGCCCTGACCACCCACCGTAACCGGGAACACCCCGATATTTTCCTCGCCCTCGCTTCTACCATGGTTTTTTCTGTCATGGACGGCCCAAAGAATGTCATGCAGCTATGTCTCCGGCCCGCCCAGGAAGAAAAGCCCATTTTCTGTCATGATTTTTTGTCATAGAAGTAGGAGCCCACCACAACTATGATGATACCGGGTTTTGTCACAATTATCGTCATAGAAGTGTCATAAGTATGACAAAAAAAATTCATTCGGCCCAAAATGTCACGGATGTGTCTTTTTCTTGTAGTGATTCCAGACGGTTAGGTGTCATATTCTGAGCACCCAAGAGTCACCATGGTGTGCCGGTGAACAAGTCTATCAAGGTTTTGGAAGTCTACCTTGAAGACTTACCAAGAGTGATTGGGCGAGGTCTAAGTGACCTTATCTCAAGAGGAATATGACGAGGACGTCTCAACCACCTCTGAGTTCTAAAGTGATGCTCAAACTTGTTCTCTGAGTTTGTCTCAGCCGCCTCAACTAGACATGCAGTTGATACAGCAACTGGAACCGGTCTACCAAATCGTTGTGTCTTCACCAAGCCAACCTAGTTTCAAATTCCCCACCCTTCCCTTACATTATTCCACTGCTGAAGAATTTGTGATCTACTTTCTGAAGAAATTGAACTGGAGACTTTGATCATGTTGTATTCTATTTCTCCAGTTCATCTTCCTCATGCTTGTATGACTATATGATTGCATGTTCTTCATCGGTATGTATCATCTATGCATGCTTTTCATTTCTGTGATGAATTAGTTCCCCCGCATATCTATTTCTTCACCCTGATCTTCGTCAAATTCTTCCAAGTTCGACGAATTTTTAAAAATCTCCCATTCACTCCCCTCTGGGAGTAAACCTCCACTTTCACTTACACCTACATGTCCTTTACTTTTCCACCGCGTATACTCCAGATCAATGTTCAGGATATCGCTTATCGTTAGCGTTTCAGACGGTTGTGGATTATAGATTAATCATAAATCGTTGATTAAACAATTTTATAGGTCGACTATTAATCAGTCAATTTTCCTTGCAGTTCGTAGGTTCCAAGCACTAATAAGGTAAAACTGGAAATAACCACCAGTGTGCCCTAAGACTTTAAATAGACAACACTCCATCAATGCATAACTACATATTACATGCCAAACAATGAGTCAAGACAAATAAATAGGACAACACTACAACACATGTCCTATCGAATGGGGGATGAAGTGTGATGTTCGTGAGGATAATGAAGGGTATGCCCTATTTTGGTGTTTCTAACCACAGGGACCCAGCCCGATTAATCGCTAGATTCTCGATTAATCGCACGCTGGAGCGATAAATCGACCTGAATGATAATTCAAAGACAAGGTATAATCTTAGCGGCCGCCTAACGATAATCGATAAACCAGATGATAAATCGCTGAATCACATGATATTTTGAACATTGCTCTAGATATGCATGTGCAGGGTGTTCTTGTACTACTCTAGATTCTGCCAAAACTGCTCAAATGTTAAACTTCTTAAAATTGCTCATTGTGTCTTGCTAGTAGTCTATTCACCCCCCTCTAGATATACTTTCTATCCTACATAGTTGGAGCCAGTCAGTACTACAAGTTAGCATGTTTCTTACACAACAACATGACATTGTAGAAGCTGATAGACATGGGTGTATGATGTCTACTACACAACTTGTTCTTGTAGACTCGTGTTGGGCCTCCAAGCGCAGAGTTTTGTAGGACAGTAGCAAATTTCCCTCAAGTGGATGACCTAAAGTTTATCAATCCCTGGGAGGCGTACGATGAATATGGTCTCTCTCAAACAACCCTGCAACCAAATAACAAAGAGTCTCTTATGTCCCCAACACACCAAATACAATGGTAAATTGTATAGATGCACTAGTTCGGTGAAGAGATGGTGATACAAGTGTAGTAATGATAGTAGATATTGATTTTTTAATAGGAACAATAAAAAATAGCAAGGTAGCAAGTAACAAAAGTGAGCACAAACAGTATTGCAATGCTTGAAAATGAGGCCTAGGGTTCATACTTTCACTAGTGCAATATCTCAACAATGCTAAGATAATTGGATCATATAACCATCCATCAACGTGCGATGAAGAATCACTCCAAAGTTCTTATCTAGCGGAGAACATAAGAAGAAATTGTTTGTAGGGTATGAAACCACCGCAAAGCTATCCTTTCCGATCGATCTATAGAGTTATTCCTATAAGTGTCACAAATAGCCCAAGAGTTCATACTAAAATAACACCATATGATACACATCAACCAACTCTAACGTCACCTACATACTCCAATGTCACCGCGAGTATCCGTGAGTTGATTATACGATATGCATCAAACAATTTCTGATTCATAATACTCAATCCAACACAAAGAACCTCAAAGAGTGCCCCAAGATTTCTACCGGAGAAACAAGGATGAAAACGTGCATCAACCACTATGCATAGATTACCCCAATGTCACCTCGGGAATCCGCGAGTTGAGTGCCAAGACATACATCAAGTGCTCTCAAATCCAACAAAGTATTCAATCCGATAAAAGTGAAATCTCAAAGTTAGAACTCAATTCATCACAACAAGATAGAGAGGGGAAAACACCATATGATCCAACTATATTAACAAAGCTCGCGATACATCAAGATCATGTCAAATCAAGAACACAAGAGAGAGAGAGATCAAACACATAGCTACTAGTACAAACCCTCAGCCCCGAGGGTGGACTATTCCCTCCTCATCATGGTGGCCACCGGGATGATGAAGATGACCTCTGGTGATGATTTCCCCCTCCAACAAGGTGTCGGAACAGGGTCTAGATTGGTTTTTCGTGGCTATAGAGGCTTGCAGCGACGGAACTTTTGATCTAGGGTTATTTCTGGGGGTTTATATATATATATATATATATATGATTTTTCAGTGTTGGAATCACGCGGAGATGGGCCACGAGGAGACCACAAGGTACCAGGGCGAGCCAGCCCCACCCGGCGTGCCCTGGTGCCTTGTGGGGCCCTCATGGCTCTTCTGGCCCTCCCACGATGCTTCTAGTGCCTCTTTTCTTCCAAAAAATCGTCAAAAAGTTTTGCTGCATTTGGAGAACTTTGATTTCTGCACAAAATACAACACCACGCTAATTCTACTGAAAACAGCGCCAGTCCAGGTTAGTTCCATTTAAATCATATAAAATTGCACCCAAACCATATAAAATTGTTGTAAACATGGCATGAATACTTCATAAATTATAGATACGTTGGAGACGTAACAACATCCCCAAGCTTAATTCCTGCTCATCCTCGAGTAGGTAAATGATAAAAGAAATAATTTATGAAGTGTGAATGCTAGCATAGTGCATAAGTTTGATCAATGATAATTTCAATCACTTCTCCTAGCATCATAACAACAACTCTTTCTCATAAAACTCATCATGATAAAGTAGCAATTGAAAACAGATTTTTTGATGTGGAATGCTACCTATCATATTCCACATATACTCTTTTCTTTTATAGCATGGACATTTGGACTTGAATGATTCAAAGCAATAGTCTATAATTTGACATGAGGTCATCAATACTCAAGCATATCAACAGGCAACCATGTCTTTCAAAATATCAACACTAAAGAAAGCTATCCCTAGCCCATTATGCTCAATCATTGATCCATTCATGGAACACACTTGAATATTTACTATGCCCAAATGCACAAGTATGTCAATAGTGCTCCCTAATTGGTGCTTTTAAGAGAAGATGGACACTCGATAAAAATAAAAATTGCATAAATTAAATAGATAGGCCCCTCATAGAGGAAGCAGAGAGTGCTAGAGCTCGAAGCTTAAATTGAGAGATAAAATTGTTTTGAGAGGCATGCTTTTCCTGTCAATGAAAATGATCGAGAATTCCCAATACTTTCCATGCTAGAAACATCATAGGCGGTCCCCAAACATAAAATAAAGTTTATTCCTTTTTTCACCATTCTTTCACAATTCATGGCTAGTCGTATCCACGGGTGCCTTCCATACCAACACTTTCCAAGGAATTTATTATTGACAACATAAATAAAATTTATTTTCATTTCAGGACTGGGCATCCCTATTACCTGCCACACTCTCGTGCAATGACAAGTGAATAAACAATCATCTTGAGAATAAAACATCTAGCATGGAAAATATTGGCCACCCCGTGCCGCTTCATGAGCGGTACGAGCACACAAAAAGGAAATTCATTTTGAAAATTAGAGTTGGCACATACAAAATTACTTGGAACGACATGGAAATACCGCATATATGTAGGTATGGTGGACTCATTGGGCACAACTTGGTTTAAAGAGTTTGGATGCACAAGCAGTATTCCCGCTTAGTACAAATGAAGGCTAGCAAATAGATTGAGAAGCGGCCAACCAAGAAATGAAAACAACCATAAACGAGCATTAAACATAACTAACACCGAATAATGCACCACAAGTAGGATATAACTTCATTGCATAACTATTGACTTTCATGCTTGCATAAGGAATCAAAAACCTTAACACCCATATTCCTACTAAAGCACAATTACTCACCAACATGACTCACATATTATTATCACCATATCACAAAACTATTGCAAGGAATCAAACTTATCACATCCAATGATCTACATGAAATTTTTATTATATCCTTCTTGATATCCATCACTTTGGGACCAATTTCATAGCTTGTGCAAATTGTCGTCATTATTATCAACTCTCAAAATAATATAAGTGAAGCATGATAGTGTTCGACAAACTACTCCAAAAAGATATAGGTGAAGATCAAAATGAGTAGTTAAGTAAATGGGTAGCTATTGGAGGACTCTCTCTCATTTGATAAACTTTAAGATATAAGTATTTTATTAAAACAACAAGTAAAACAAAATAAAATGAAATTATAAGAATAGCACACATCATGTGAAGAAGCAAAAACTTAGGCTCGACCGATACTAACCGATAATTGTTGATGAAGAAAGGTTGGATGCCTACCGGGGCATCCCCAGGCCTAGATGCTTGAGATTTCTTGAAATATTATCTTGGGATGCCTTGGGCATCCCCAAGCTTGAGATTTTGTGTCTCATTAATTCCTTTTATATCACGTTTCCCTAAATCTTAAAAACTTAATCCACAAAACTCAACAAGAACTCATGAGATAAGTTAGTACAAATCAATGCAATAACCTTATCATTCTCTATTGTAGAAAATCACTGAAATTATTATTTAACATTGCATACTAAATGCCATACATATTTAATACTCATACCCTCTAATAGAATCATTAAACAAGCAAACATATGCAAACAATGCAAACACAACAGCAATATGTCAAAAGTCAAAACAGGACAGTGTGTAAAGGATGCAAGAAGATTCATACTTCTTTAAATCCAAAAATTCTGAAACTTTACCACACTATAGAAAATTTATCATATCTTATTGTGCAAAAAGTTTCAACATTTTATCACATTCCAACTTTTCTCAAGAATTCATGCACTAGCGTGCACCTTTCTGTTTTCAAACTGCAACATATAGACTTGCAAAATAAGCAGGCAAAGGCTATACTTGACATTTTTATTGAAGTAAAAGATGCAAAACATAATTCTAAATAACAGAAAGCAAATACTAATAAAAGAAAATGACACTCCAAGCAAAACACATATCAGGTGACGAATGAAAATATAGCTCCAAGTGAGGTTACCAATAATGTAGTAGACGAAAGAGGGGATGCCTTTCAGGGCATCCCCAAGCTTAGTTGCTTGGGTATTCCTTGAATATTACCTTGGGGTGTCTTGGGCATCCACAAGCTTAGGATCTTGTCACTCCTTATTCTCCTCATATCGATATCTCACCCAAAACTTGAAAACTTCAATCACACAAAACTTAACGGAACTTCGTGACATAGGTTAGTATGATAAAACAAATCATTCACTTTGGTACCAAAGACAAGATTCAGAATTGTTATCACACAATGCCCACTATACCTTGTCATTTCCATGATTTATATTGAGCAATATAAGCCATAGAAACTAGGAAACAAGCAACTATGCATTGAAAATATAATCTGTCAAAACAGAACAGTCTGTAATGATCTGGACAATGACCATACTTCTGTTACTCCAGCAATTCTGAAAACTTAGGACAATGTAGGAAATTTGTATATATATTATGTGTCAAAAATTCAGCATTTTATCACACTCCAGTAAATTTTAACATTTTTTTAATGGGCGCAAAAGCTTCTGTTTTTGCACAGAATCAAGTCAACCATCATCCACACTATCCCAAAGGCTTTACTTGGCACTTTATTGAAAAAAAGCTATAAAACATGATTATTACAATAACTTAATCATGTGAAAACACAAAAATAGTAGGTAATAGTGTTGGGTTGTCTCCCAAGAAGCGCTTTTCTTTAATGCCTTTTTAGCTAGGCATGATGATTCAATGATGCTCACTTAAAAGTAAAGAATTGAAACACATCGGGAGCATCATGAATCACATGGCAAGCACATTTAAGTCTAACCCACTTCCTATGAATAGGGATTTTGTGACAAACAGTTTATGGGAGCAAGAATCAACTAGCATAGGAAGGCAAAACAAGCAATACTTCAAAACTTTCAACATAAAGAGAGGAAACTTGATATTATTAAGATGTGTAAAAGCATATGTTCCTCTCTCATAGTAATTTTCAGTAGCATCATGAATGAATTCAACAATATAACTATCACATAAAGCATTCTTTTCATGATCCAGAAGCATAGAAATTTTATTACTCTCCACATAAGCAAATTCCTTCTTATTCATAATAGTGGGAGCAAACTCAATGAAATAACTATCACATGACACTTGATTGAGATAATCAATTTGAGCATTAAAATCATGATGACAAGTTTCATGGATATCATTACTCTTTATAGCATACCTATCATCATAGTAATAATCATATATAGCAACTTTTTTATCATAGTCAATTGAAACCACTTCCAAAATAGTGGATTCATCACTAAATAAAGTTATGACCTCTCCAAATCCACTTTAATAATTATCACAATAAGATTCAACACCCTCCAAAATAGTGGGATCATTAGTACCTAGAGTTGACACTCTTCCAAACCCACTTTCATCAATATAATCATCATAAATAGGAGGCATGTTATCATCATAATAAATATTCTCATCAAAACTTGAGGGGATAAAAATATCATCTTCATCAAACATAACATCCTCAAGCTTATGGCTTTGCAAATCATTAGCATCATGGATATTCAAAGAATTCATACTAACAACATTGCAATCATGCTCACCATTCAACGTTTTTATGCCAAACATTTTATTGCATTCTTCTTCTATCCATTGAGCACATTTTTCCTTTCCATCATTTTCAAGAAAGACATGATAAAGACGAATAATATGAGGCAACCTCAATTCCATTTTTTGTAATTTTCTTTTATAAACCAAACTAGTGATAAAACAAGAAACTAAAAGATTCAATTGCAAGATCTAAAGATATACCTTCAAGCACTCACCTCCCCGGCAATGGCGCCAGAAAAGAGCTTGATGTCTACTACACAACTTGTTCTTGTAGACTCGTGTTGGGCCTCCAAGCGCAAAGTTTTGTAGGACAGTAGCAAATTTCCCTCAAGTGGATGACCTAAGGTTTATCAATCCGTGGGAGGTGTAGGATGAAGATGGTCTCTCTCGAACCACCCTGCAACCAAATAACAAAGAGTCTCTTGTGTCCCCAACACACCAAATGCAATGGTAAATTGTATAGGAGCACTAGTTCGGTGAAGAGATGGTGATACAAGTGTAGTAATGATAGTAGATATTGATTTTTGTAATAGGAACAATGAAAAAATAGCAAGGTAGTAAGTAACAAAAGCGGGCATAAACGGTATTGCAATGCTTGAAAATGAGGCCTAGGGTTCATACTTTCACTAGTGCAATCTCTCAACAATGCTAATATAATTAGATCATGTAACCATCCCTCAACGTGCAATGAAGAATCACTCCAAAGTTCTTATCTAGCGGAGAGCATAAGAAGAAATTGTTTGTAGGGTACGAAACCACCTCAAAGTTAATGTTTCCGAACGATCTATAGAGCTATTCCTATAAGTGTCACAAATAGCCCAAGACTTCGTACTAAAATAACACCATATGATACACATCAATCAACTCTAATGTCACCTAGATACTCCAATGTCACCGCGAGTATCAGTGAGTTGATTATACGATATGCATCAAACAATTTCAGATTCATAATACTCGATCCAACACAAAGAACCTCAAAGAGTGCCCCAAGATTTCTACCAGAGAAACAAGGACGAAAACATGCATCAACCACTATGCATAGATTACCCCAATGTCACCTTGGGAATCCGCAAGTTGAGTGCCAAGACATACATCAAGTGCTCTCAAATCCAACAAAGTATCTAGTCCGATAAAAGTGAAATCTCAAAGTTAGAACTCAATTCATCATAACAAGATAGAGAGGGAAAACACCATATGATCCAACTATATTAACAAAGCTCGCGATACATCAAGATCGTGCCAAATGAAGAATACGAGAGAGATCAAACACATAGCTACTAGTACAAACCCTCAGCCCCGAGGGTGGACTACTCCCTCCTCAACATGGTGGCCACCGGAATGATGTAGATGGCCTTCGGTGATGATTTCCCCCTCCGACAGGATGCCGAAACAGGGTCTAGATTGGTTTTTCATGGCTATAGAGGCTTGCCGCGGCGAAACTTCTGATCTAGGGTTATTTCTAGGGGTTTCTATAATATATATTGGATTTTTCAGCACTGGAATCACGCGAAAATGGGCCACGAGGAGCCCACAAGGGACCAGGGTGAGCCAACCCCACCTGGCATGCCCTGGTGCCTCGTGGGGCCCTCATGGCTCTTCTGGCCCTCCCACGAAGCTTCTAGTGCCTCTTTTCTTCCAAAAAAACGTCAAAAAGTTTCACTGCATTTGGAGAACTTTGATTTCTGCACAAAAAACAACACCACGGCAGTTTTGCTGAAAACAACGCCAGTCCAGGTTAATTCCATTTAAATCATATAAAATTGCCCAAACCATATAATTTTTTTGTAAACATGGCATGAATACTTCATAAATTATATATACGTTGGAGACGTACCAATGTGGTGAGTTTTATCTGAACAACGAAGCAACTTTGGCATAAATGGACGATGAAGAAGGAAGTGAGGGCGATAGCTACATGGGTTTGCTAGAAAGGCCTCACTTGGAGAGGCGGTTAGCACACATGGATAGTGAGGAGGAGGAGGAGTAGGATAGCGAATACGAGGTGATGGACATAATGGCATTGGCGCTTTCACTAATGGAAATATCCATGGAGCTATGTGCATAGTGTTGGGGAACGTAGTAATTACAAAAAAATTCCTACGATCACGCAAGATTTATCTAGGAGATGCATAGCAACGAGAGGGAAGAGTGTGTCCACATACTCTCGTAGACCGAAAGCGGAAGCATTTAGTAATGCGGTTGATGTAGTCGAACGTATTCACGATCCAACCGATCCAAGTACTGAACGTACGGCACCTCCGTGTTCAGCACACGTTCAGCACGATGACATCCCTCGATCTCTTGATCTAGTAGAGGGTTGAGGGAGAGTTTCGTCAGCACGATGGCGTGGCGACGGTGATGATGAAGTTACCGGCGCAGGGCTTCGCCTAAGCACTGTGACGATATGACTGAGGTGTTAAATTGTGGATAGGGGCACCGCACACGGCTAAGAGATTGTCTGTTGTGCCTTTGGGGTGCCCCTGCCCACGTATATAAAGGAGGGGGGAGAGAGGCCGGCGGCCGGGAGGGGAGAGCCATGGGGGGGTCGTACTTGGACTCCTAGTCCAAGTAGGATTCGCCCCCCCCTTTTCCTTTCTTCCACCAGAGGGAATAGGAAGGAGAGGGAGAGGGAAAGGGAAGGGGGTGCCACCCCATCCTCCTTGTCCTATTCGGACTCCCAAGGAGGGGGCGCGTGGCCACCCACCGCGGGCTTCCCTCTCTCTCCCTTAGGCCCATGTTGGCCCAATACTTCCCCACGGGGTTCCGGTAACCCCTCGGTACTCCAGAAAAATACCTGAATCACTCGGAACCATTCCGATGTCCGAATATAACCTTCCAATATATGAATCTTTACCCCTCGACCATTTCAAGACTCCTCACCATGTCTGTGATCTCATCCGGGACTCCGAACAAACTTCGGTCATCAAATCACATAACTCATATACAAATCATCATCGAATGTTAAGCGTGCGGACCCTACGGGTTCGAGAACTATGTAGACATGACCGAGAGACATCTTCGGTCAATAACCAATAGCGGAACCTAGATGCTCGTATTGGCTCCTACATATTCTTCGAAGATCTTTATCGGTCAAACTGCATAATGATGTCTACTACACAACTTTCTTCTTGTAGACGTTGTTGGGCCTCCAAGTGTAGAGGTTTGTAGGACAGTAGCAAATTTCCCTCAAGTGGATGACCCAAGGTTTATCAATCCGTGGGAGGCGTAGGATGAAGATGGTCTCTCTCAAACAACCCTGCAACCAAATAACAAAGAGTATCTTGTGTCCCCAACACACCCAATACAATGGTAAATTGTATAGGTGCACTAGTTCGGTGAAGAGATGGTGATACAAGTGCAATATGGATAGTAGATAATGGTTTTTGTAATCTGAAAATATAAAAATAGCAAGGTAACTAATGATAAAAGTGAGCATAAACGGTATTGCAATGCTAGGAAACAAGGCCTAGGGTTCATACTTTCACTAGTGCAAGTTCTCTCAACAATAATAACATAATTGGATCATATAACTATCCCTCAACATGCAACAAAGAGTCACTCCAAAGTCACTAATAGCGGAGAACAAACAAAGAGATTATGGTAGGGTACGAAACCACCTCAAAGTTATCCTTTCTGATCGATCTATTCAAGAGTCCGTAGTAAAATAACACGAAGCTATTCTTTCTGTTCAATCTATCCTAGAGTTCGTACTAGAATAACACCTTAAGACACAAATCAACCAAAACCCTAATGTCACCTAGATACTCCAATGTCACCTCAAGTATCCGTGGGTATGATTATACGATATGCATCACACAATCTCAGATTCATCTATTCAAACCAACACAAAGAACTTCAAAGAGTGCCCCAAAGATTCTACTGGAGAGTCAAGACAAAAACGTGTGCCAACCCCTATGCATAGGTTCATGGGCGGAACCCGCAAGTTGATCACCAAAACATACATCAAGTGGATCAATAGAATACCCCATTATCACCACGGGTATCCCACGCAAGACATACATCAAGTGTTCTCAAATCCTTAAAGACTCAATCCGATAAGATAACTTCAAAGGGAAAACTCAATTCATCACAAGAGAGTAGAGGGCGAGAAACATCATAAGATCCAACTATAATAGCAAAGCTCGCGATACATCAAGATCGTACCACCTCAAGAACACGAGAGAGAGAGAGAGAGAGAGATCAAACACATAGCTACTGGTACATACCCTTAGCCCCGAGGGAGAACTACTCCCTCCTCGTCATGGAGAGCGTCGGGATGATGAATATGGCCACTGGTGAGGGGTTCCCCCTCCGGCAGGGTGCCGGAACGGGTCTAGATTGGTTTTTGGTGGCTACAAAGGCTTCTGACGGCGGAACTCCCGACTATTCTGCTCCCTAAAGTTTTTAGGGTATATGGATATATATAGGAGGAAGAAGTACGTCGATGGATCTCCGGGCTGTCCACGAGGCAGGGGGCGCGCCCAGGGGGTGGGCACGCCCCCACCCTCGTGGGCAGCCCGGGACTCTTCTAGTCCATCTCCGATACTCCATGGGCTTCTTCTGGTCCAGAAATAAGTTCCGTGAAGTTTCAGGTCAATTGGACTCCATTTGATTTTCCTTTTCTGCGATACTCTAAAACAAGGAAAAAAACAGAAACTGGCACTGAGCTCTAGGTTAATAGGTTAGTCCAAAAAATCATATAAAATAGCATATAAATGCATATAAAACATCCAAGGTTGATAATATAATAGCATGGAACAATCAAGAACTATAGATACGTTGGAGACGTATTAGCATCCCCAAGCTTAATTCCTGCTCGTCCTCGAGTAGGTAAATGATAAAAACAGAATTTTTGATTGCTTATATAAATGTCAATATTAAACGTCCATGTAATTCTTTATTGTGGCAAGAATATTCAGATCCATAAGATTCAAGACAAAAGTTTAATATTGACATAAAAATAATAATACTTCAAGCATACTAACAAAGCAATCATGTCTTCTCAAAATAACATGGCCAAAGAAAGTTATCCCTACAAAATCATATAGTCTGGCTAAGCTCCATCTTCACCACCCAAAATATTTAAATCATGCACAACCCCGATGACAAGCCAAGCAATTGTTTCATACTTTTGATGTTCTCAAACTTTTTCAATCTTCACGCAATACATGAGCGTGAGCCATGGATATAGCACTATATGTGGAATAGAAGGGTGGTTGTGGAGAAGACAAAAAGGGAGAAGATAGTCTCACATCAACTAGGCTTATCAACGGGCTATGGAGATGCCCATCAATAGATATCAATGTGAGTGAGTAGGGATTGCCATGCAACGGATGCACTAGAGCTATAAGTGTATGAAAGCTCAACAAAAGAAACTAGTGGGTGTGCATCCAACTTGCTTGCTCATGAAGACCTAGGGCATTTTGAGGAAGCCCATCATTGGAATATACAAGCCAAGTTAAGATTCCCACTAGTATATGAAAGTGACAACATAAGAGACTCTTTATCATGAAGATCATGGTGCTACTTTGAAGCACAAGTGTGGTAAAAGGATAGTAGCATTGCCCCTTCTCTCTTTTTCTCTCATTTTTTGGGGCCTTCTCTTTTTTTATGGCCTTTATCTTCTTCTTTTTTCGTTCGGAGTCTCATCCCGACTTGTGGGGGAACCATAGTCTCCATCATACTTTCCTCACATGGGACAATGCTCTAATAATGATGATCATCACACTTTTATTTACTTACAACTCAAGAATTACAACTCGATACTTAGAACAAAATATGACTCTATATGAATGCCTCCGGCGGTGTACCAGGATGTGCAATGTTTCATGAGTGACATGTATGAAAGAATTATGAACGGTGGCTTTGCCAAAAATACGATGTCAACTACATGATCATGCAAAGCAATATGACAGTGATGGAGCGTGTCATAATAAACGGAACGGTGGGAAGTTGCATGGCAATATATCTCAGAATGGCTATGGAAATGCCATAATAGGTAGGTATGGTGGCTGCTTTGAGGAAGGTATATGGTGGGTTTAAGGTACCAGCGAAAGTTGTGCGGTACTAGAGAGGCTAGCAATGGTTGAAGGGTGAGAGTGTGTATAATCCATGGACTCAACATTAGTCATAAAGTGTTGGGGAACGTAGCAGAAATTCAAAATTTTCCTACGTGTCACCAAGATCTATCTATGGAGAGACCAGCAACGAGGGGAAGGAGAGTGCATCTACATACCCTTGTAGATTGCTATGCGGAAGCGTTCAAGAGAACGGGGTTGAAGGAGTCATACTCATCGTGATCCAAATCACCGGAGATCCTAGTGCCGAACGGATGGCACCTCCGCTTTCAACACACGTACAGCCCGGTGACGTCTCCCATGCCTTGATCCAGCAAGGGGAGAAGGAGAGGTTGGGGAAGACTCCATCCAGCAGCAACACGATGGCGTGGTGGTGGTGGAGGAGCGTGGTACTCCAGCAGGGCTTCGCCAAGCACCACAAGAGACGAGGAGGGAGAGGGGTAGGGCTGCGCCAAGAAGGAGAGGAACTCGTGTGTATTGGGCAGACCAAACCTCAACTATATATAGGGGAAGGGGAGGGGCTGCGCCCCCACCTAGGGTTCCCTCCCTAGGGGTGGCGGCAGCCCCCTAGATCCCATCTAGGGGCGGCCAAGGGGAGGGGAGAGGGGGAGGCGCACCAGGGTGGGCCTTAGGGCCCATCTGCCTAGGGTTTGCCCCCTTCCCCTCTTCCTTGTGCCTTGGGCCTTGGTGGGGGGCGCACCAGCCCACCTGGGGCTGGTCCCCTCCCACACTTGGCCCATGCAGCCCTCCGGGGCTTGTGGCCCCACTTGGTGGACCCCCGGGACTCTCCCGGTGGTCCCGGTACGTTACCGATAAAACCCGAAACTTTTCCGGTGACCAAAACAGGACTTCCCATATATAAATCTTTACCTCCGGACCATTCCGGAACTCCTCGTGACGTCCGGGATCTCATCCGGGACTCCGAGCAACATTCGGTAACCACGTATATCTATTCCCTATAACCCTAGCGTCATCGAACCTTAAGTGTGTAGACCCTACGGGTTCGGGAACCATGCAGACATGACCGAGATGACTCTCCAGTCAATAACCAACAGCGGGATCTGGATACCCATGTTGGCTCCCACATGTTCCACGATGATCTCATCGGATGAACCACGATGTCAAGGACTTAATCAATCCCGTATACAATTCCCTTTGTCTATCGGTACGATACTTGCCCGAGATTCGATCGTCGGTATCCCGATACCTTGTTCAATCTCATTACCGGCAAGTCTCTTTACTCGTTCCGTAACACATCATCCCGTGATCAACTCCTTGATCACATTGTGCACATTATGATGATGTCCTACCGAGTGGGCCCAGAGATACCTCTCCGTTTACACGGATTGACAAACCCCAGTCTCGATTCGTGCCAACCCAACAGACACTTTCGGAGATACCTGTAGTGTACCTTTATAGCCATCCAGTTACGTTGTGACGTTTGGCACACCCAAAGTATTCCTATGGTATCCGGGAGTTGCACAATCTCATGGTCTAAGGAAATGATACTTGACATTAGAAAAGCTTTAGCATATGAACTACACGATCTTTGTGCTAGGCTTAGGATTGGGTCTTGTCCATCACATCATTCTCCTAATGATGTGATCCCATTATCAATGACATCCAATGTCCATGGTTAGGAAACCGTAACCATCTATTGATCAACGAGCTAGTCAACTAGAGGCTTACTAGGGACATGGTGTTGTCTATGTATCCACACATGTATCTGAGTTTCCTATCAATACAATTCTAGCATGGATAATAAACGATTATCATGAACAAGGAAATATAATAATAACTAATTTATTATTGCCTCTAGGGCATATTTCCAACAGTCTCCCACTTGCACTAGAGTCAATAATCTAGTTCACATCGCCATGTGATTAACACTCACAGGTCACATCGCCATGTGACCAACATCCAAAGAGTTTACTAGTGTCACTAAACTAGTTCACATCATCATGTGATTAAGACTCAATGAGTTCTGGGGTTTGATCATGTTTTGCTTGTGAGAGAGGTTTTAGTCAACGGGTCTGCAACATTCAGATCCGTATGTACTTTGCAAATTTCTATGCCATCTTGTAGATGCAACTACTATGCTACATTTGGAGCCATTTCAAATAATTTTTCTACTTGGAGCTTTTCTAAATTGTTGCTCCATTATACGTATCCGGTATCTCTACTCAGAGCTATCCGGATAGGTGTTAAGCTTGCATCGACGTAACTCTTTACGTCGAACTCTTTATTACCTCCATAACCGAGAAACATATCCTTATTCCTCTAAGGATAATTTAGACCGCTATCTGGTGATCTACTCCTAGATTACCTTTGTACCCTCTTGCCAAATATGTGGCAAGGCACACATCAGGTGCGGTACTCAGCATGGCATACCGTATAGAGCCTATGGCAAAAGCATAGGGGATGACCTTCGTCCTTCCTCTTTCTTCTGCCGTGGTCGAGCTTTAAGTCTTAACTTCATACCTTACAACTCAGGCAAGAACTCCTTCTTTGACTGATCCATATTGAACACCTTCAAGATCATGTCAAGGTATGTGCTCATTTGAAAGTACCATTAAGCGTTTTGATCTATCCATATAGATCTTGATGCTCAATGTTCAAGTAGCTTAATCCAGGCTTTCCATTGAAAACACTTTCCAAATAACCCTATATGCTTTCCAGAAATTCTACGTCATTTCTGATCAACAATATGTCAACAACATATACACATCAGAAATTCTATAGTGCTCCCACTTACTTCTTTGGAAATACAAGTTTCCCATAAACTTTGTATACACCAAAAATCTTTGATCATCTCATCAAAGCATACATTCCAACTCTGAGATGCTTACTCCAGTCCTTAGAAGGATTGCTGGAGCTTTGCATACTTATTAGCATCTTTCAGGATTGACAAAACCTTCCAGTTGTATCACATACAACCTTTCCTCAAGAAAATCGTCGAGGAAACAATGTTTTGACATCCTATCTGCAGATTTCATAAATAATGCAGTAATCGCTAATATAATTCCAACAGACTCTTAGCATCGCTACGAGTGAGAAAGTCTCATCGTAGTCAACTCCTTGAACTTGTCGGAAAACATCTTAACGACAACTCGAGCTTTCTTAATGGTGATACCTACCATCATTGTCCGTCTTCCTTTTAAAATCAATATGTACCTAACAGCCTTACGACCATCAAGTAGTTCTTCCAAAGTCTACACTTTGTTTTCATATATGGTCCTCTCTCGGATTATATGGCCTCAAGCCATTTTGGAATCCAGGCCCACCATCGCTTCTCCAAAGCTCGTAGGTTCATTGTTGTCTAGCAACATGACTTCCAAGACAGGATTACGTACCACTCTGAAGTAGTACGCATCCTTGTCATCCTACGAGGTTTGGTAGTGACTTGATCTGAAGTTTCATGATCACTATCATAAGCTTCCACTTCAATTAGTGTAGGTGCCATAGGAACAACTCCCTGTTCCCTGCCACACACTAGTTGAAGATACGGTTCAATAACCTCATCAAGTCTCCACCATCCTCCCACTCAATTATTTCGAGAGAAACTTTTCCTCGAGAAAGGACCCGATTCTAGAAACAATCCCTTATTGCTTTCGGATCTGAGACAGGAGGTATACCCAACTGTTTTGGGTGTCCTATGAAGATGCATTTATCCGCTTTGGGTTCGAGCTTATCAGCCTGAAACTTTTTTCACATAAGCGTCGCAGCCCCAAACTTTTAAGAAATGACAGCTTAGGTTTCTCTAAACCATAGTTCATACGATGTCATCTCATCGGAATTACGTGGTGCCCTATTTAAAGTGAATGTGGTTGTCTCTAATGCCTAACCCATAAACTATCATGGTAATTCGATAAGAGACATCATGGTATGCATCATATCCAATAGGGTGCAGTTATGATGTTCGGACACACCATCACACTATGGTGTTCCAGGCTGTATTAGTTGTGAAACAATTTCCACAATGTCTTAATTCTGTGCCAAACTTGTAATTCAGATATTCATCTCTATGATCATATCATAGATATTTTATCCTCTTGTCACGACGATCTTTCAACTTCACCCTGAAATTACTTGAACCTTTCAATAATTTAGACTCGTGATTCATCAACTAAATATACTCAATATCTACTCAAATCATCTGTGAAGTAAGAACATAACGATATCCACTACATGCCTCAGCACTCATTGGACTGCACACATCAAAATGTATTACTTCCAACAAGTTGCTTTCTAGTTCCATTTTACTGAAAACGAGGCTTTCAGTCATCTTGCCCATGTGGTATGATTTGCATGTCTCAAGTGATTCAAAATCAAGTGAGTCCAAACGGTCCATTTGCATGGAGTTTCTTCATGCATATACACCAATAGACATGGTTCGCATGTCTCAAACTTTAAAAAAAAACGAGTGAGCCCAAAGATCCATCAACATGGAGCTTCTTCATGCGTTTTATACCGATATGACTTACGTGGCAGTGCCACAAGTAGGTGGTACTCTCATTACCATCTTATATCTTTTGGCATGAACATGTGTATCATTACGATCGAGATTCAATAAACCATTTATTTTAGGTGCAAGACCATTGAAGGTATTATTCAAATAAACAGAGTAACCATTATTCTCCTTAAATGAATAACCGTATTGCGATAGACATAATCCAATCATGTCTATGCTCAACGCAAACACCAATCTCGATGGTAGAGGGAGCGTGCGATGCTTGATCACATCAAGCTTGGAAAAACTTCCAACACATATCGCCAGCTCACCTTTAGCTAGTCTCCGTTTACTCCGCAGTCTTTTATTTCGAGTTTACTAACACTTAGCAACCGAACCGGTATCTAATACCATCGTGCTACTAGGAGTACTAGTAAAGTACACATTAACACAATGTATATCCAATATACTTCTATCGACCTTGCCAGCCTTCTCATCTACCAAGTATCTAGGGTAATTCTAATCGAGTGGTTGTTCCTCTTATTACAGAAGCACTTAGTCTCGGGTTTGGGTTCAACCTTGGGTTTCTTCACTAGAGAAGCAGATGATTTGCCGTTTCATGAAGTATCCCTTCTTGCCCTTGCCCTTCTTGAAACTAGTGGTTTCACCAACCATCAACAATTGATGCTCCTTCTTGATTTCTACTTTTGTGGTGTCAAACATCGCGAATATCTCAAGGATCATCATATATGTCCCTGATATATTATAGTTCATCACGAAGCTCTAGCAGCTTGGTGGTAATGACTTCGGAGAAACATCACTATCTCATTTGGAAGATCAACTCGCACTCGATTCAAATGATTGTTGTACTCAGACAATCTGAGCACAAGCTCAACAATTGAGCTTTTCTCCCTTAGTTTGCAGGCTAAGAAAATTGTCGGAGGTCTTATACCTCTTGTCGTGGGCACGAGCCTGAAATCCCAATTTCAGCCCTCAAAACATCTCATATGTTTCGCGACGTTTCAAAAACGTCTTCGGTGCCTCAACTCTAAAACGTTTAACTGAACTATCACGTAGTTATCAAAACATGTATGTCAGATGTTCGCAACATCCACAGATGACGTTCGAGGTTCAACACACCGAGCGGTGCATTAAGGACATAAGCCTTTTACTGTCTGCATAATAGCTACTATCAACTTTCAACTAATTTTTCTCTAGGAACATATCTAAACAGTAGAACTCAAGCGCGAGCTACGACATAATCTGCGAAGACCTTTTGACTATGTTCAGGATAATTAAGTTCATCTTATGAACTCCCACTCAGATAGACATCCCTCTAGTCATCTAAGTGATTACATGATCCGAGTCAACTAGGTCGTGTCCGATCATCACGTGAGACGGACTAGTCAACATCGGTGAACATCTTCATGTTGATCGTATCTTCTATACGACTCATGTTCGACCTTTCGGTATCTTGTGTTCTGAGGCCATGTCTGTACATGCTAAGCTCGTCAACTCAACCTAAGTGTTTCGCGTGTGTAAATCTGTCTTACACCCGTTGTATGTGAACGTTAGAATCTAACACCCGATCATCACGTGGTGCTTCGAAACAACGAACTGTCGCAACGGTGCACAGTTAGGGGGAACACTTTCTTGAAATTATTATGAGGGATCATCTTATTTACTACCGTCGTTCTAAGTAAACAAGATGCAAAAACATGATAAACATCACATGCAATCAAATAGTGACATGATATGGCCAATATCATATTGCTCCTTTTGATCTCCATCTTCGGGGCTCCATGATCATTATCGTCACCGGCATGACACCATGATCTCCATCATCATGATCTCCATCATCGTGTCTTCATGAAGTTGTCTCGCCAACTATTACTTCTACTACTACAGCTAACGGTTAGCAATAAAGTAAAGTAATTATATGACGTTTATGTTGACAGCAGGTCATAAATAAATAAAGACAACTCCTATGGCTCCTGCCGGTTGTCATACTCATTGACATGCAAGTCGTGATTCCTATTACAAGAACATGATCAATCTCATACATCACATATCATTCATCACATTCTTCTTGGCCATATCACATCACATAGCATACCCTGCAAAAACAAGTTAGACGTCCTCTAATTGTTGTTTGCATGTTTTACGTGGCTGCTATGGGTTTCTAGCAAGAACGTTTCTTACCTACGCAAAAACCACAACGTGATATGCCAATTGCTATTTACCCTTCATAAGGACCCTTTTCATCGAATCTGATCCGACTAAAGTGGGAGAGACAGACACCCGCTAGCCACCTTATGCAACTAGTGCATGTCAGTCGGTGGAACCAGTCTCACGTAAGAGTATGTGTAAGGTCGGTCCGGGCCGCTTCATCCCACAATGCCGCCGAATCAAGATTGGACTAGTAACGGTAAGCATATTAAACAAAATCAATGCCCACAACTACTTTGTGTTCTACTCGTGCATAGAAACTACGCATAGACCTAGCTCATGATGCCACTGTTGGGGAACGTAGCAGAAATTCAAAATTTTCCTACGTGTCACCAAGATCTATCTATGGAGAGACCAGCAATGAGGGGAAGGAGAGTGCATCTACATACCCTTGTAGATCGCTATGCGGAAGCGTTCAAGAGAACGGGGTTGAAGGAGTCGTACTAGTCGTGATCCAAATCACCGGAGATCCTAGTGCCGAACGGACGGCACCTCCGCGTTCAACACACGTACAGCCCGGTGACGTCTCCCATGCCTTGATCCAGCAAGGGGAGAAGGAGAGGTTGGGGAAGACTCCATCCAGCAGCAGCACGACGGCGTGGTGGTGGTGGAGGAGCGTGGTACTCCAGCAGGGCTTCGCCAAGCACCGCAAGAGACGAGGAGGGAGAGGGGTAGGGCTGCGCCAAGAAGGAGAGGAACTCGTGTGTATTGGGCAGCCCAAACCTCAACTATATATAGGGGAAGGGGAGGGGCTGCGCCCCCACCTAGGGTTCCCTCCCTAGGGGTGGCGGCAGCCCCCTAGATCCCATCTAGGGGTGGCCAAGGGGAGGGGAGAGGGGGAGGCGCACCAGGGTGGGCCTTAGGGCCCATCTGCCCTAGGGTTTGCCCCTTCCCCTCTTCCTTGTGCCTTGGGCCTTGGTGGGGGGGGGCGCACCAGCCCACCTGGGGCTCGTCCCCTCCCACACTTGGCCCATGCAGCCCTCCAGGGCTTGTGGCCCCACTTGGTGGACCCCCGGGACTCTCCCGGTGGTCCCGGTACGTTACCGATAAAACCCGAAACTTTTCCGGTGACCAAAACAGGACTTCCCATATATAAATCTTTACCTCCGGACCATTCCGGAACTCCTCGTGACGTCCGGGATCTCATCCGGGACTCCGAACAACATTCGGTAACCACGTATATCTATTCCCTATAACCCTAGCGTCATCGAACCTTAAGTGTGTAGACCCTACGGGTTCGGGAACCATGCAGACATGACCGAGATGACTCTCCGGTCAATAACCAACAGCGGGATATGGATACCCATGTTGGCTCCCACATGTTCCACGATGATCTCATCGGATGAACCACGATGTCAAGGACTTAATCAATCCCGTATACAATTCCCTTTGTCTATCGGTACGGTACTTGCCCGAGATTCGATTGTCGGTATCCTGATACCTTGTTCAATCTCGTTACCGGCAAGTCTCTTTACTCGTTCCGTAACACATCATCCCGTGATCAACTCCTTGATCACATTGTGCACATTATGATGATGTCCTACCGAGTGGGCCCAGAGATACCTCTCCGTTTACATGGAGTGACAAATCCCAGTCTCGATTCGTGCCAACCCAACAGACACTTTCGGAGATACCTATAGTGTACCTTTATAGCCACCCAGTTACGTTGTGACGTTTGGCACACCCAAAGTATTCCTACGGTATCCGGGAGTTGCACAATCTCATGGTCTAAGGAAATGATACTTGACATTAGAAAAGCTTTAGCATACGAACTACACGATCTTTGTGCTAGGCTTAGGATTGGGTCTTGTCCATCACATCATTCTCCTAATGATGTGATCCCGTTATCAATGACATCCAATGTCCATGGTTAGGAAACCGTAACCATCTATTGATCAACGAGCTAGTCAACTAGAGGATTACTAGGGACATGGTGTTGTCTATGTATCCACACATGTATCTGAGTTTCCTATCAATACAATTCTAGCATGGATAATAAACGATCATCATGAACAAGGAAATATAATAATAACTAATTTATTATTGCCTCTAGGGCATATTTCCAACATAAAGAACTCACATACTTATTGCAAAAATCTATTAGTTATCGAAACAAAGTACTACGCGCATGATCCTAGGGGGATAGGTTGGTAGGAAAAGACCATCGCTCGTCCCCGACCGCTACTCATAAGGAAGGCAATCAATAAATAAATCATGCTCCGACTTCATCACATAACGGTTCACCATACGTGCATGCTACAGGAATCACAAACTTCAACACAGGTATTTCTCAAATTCACAACTAATCAACTAGCATGACTCTAATATCACCATCTCCATATCTCAAAACAATCATCAAGTATCAAACTTCTCTTAGTATTCAATGCACTTTATATGATAGTTTTTGTTATATCCCTCTTGGATGCCCACCATATTAGGACTAATTTCATAACCAAAGCAAATTACCATGCTGTTCTAAAAGACTCTCAAAATAATATAAGCGAAGCATGAGAGATCAATTATTTCTATAAAATAAAACCACCACCGTGCTCTAAAAGGATATAAGTGAAGCACTAGAGCAACAACAAACTACTCCGAAAGATATGAGTGAAGATCAATGAGTAGTCGAATAATTATGCAACTATATGAAGACTCTCTAACATTTAAGAATTTCAGATCTTGGTATTTTATTCAAACATCAAGCAAAACTAAAAAAATGACGCTCCAAGCAAAACACATATCATGTGGTAAATAAAAATATAGCTCCAAGTAAAGTTACCGATGAACGAAGACGAAAGAGGGGATGCCTTCCGGGGCATCCCCAAGCTTAGGCTTTTGGTTGTCCTTGAATATTACCTTGGGGTGCCTTGGGAATCCCCAAGCTTAGGATCTTGCCACTCCTTGTTTCATAATCCATCGAATCTTAACCCAAAACTTGAAAACTTCACAACACAAAACTCAAAATAGAAAATCTCGTGAGCTCCGTTAGCGAAAGAAAAGAAAACACCACTTCAAGGTATTGTAATGAACTCATTATTTATTCATATTGGTGTTAAACCTACTGTATTCCAACTTCTCTATGGTTTATAAACTATTTTACTAGCCATAGATTCATCAAAATAAGCAAACAACACACGAAAAACAGAATCTGTCAAAAACAGAACAGTCTGTAGTAATCTGTAGCTAACGCAAGTTCTGGAACCCCAAAAACTCTAAAATAAATTTCTGGACATGAGGAATTTATCTATTAATCATCTTCAAAAATAATTAACTAAATAGCACTCTCCAATAAAAAATGGCAGCAAATCTCGTGAGCGCTAAAGTTTCTGTTTTTTACAGCATGATCGCAAAGACTTTCCCCAAGTCTTCTCAAAGGTTCTACTTGGCACAAACACTAATTAAAACATAAAAATATATCTAAACAGAGGCTAGATGAATTATTTATTACTAAACAGAAACAAAATGCAAGGAACAAAAATAAAAATTGGGTTGCCTCCCGACAAGCGCTATCGTTTAACGCCCCTAGCTAGGCATGATGATTTCAATGATGCTCACATAAAAGATAAGAATTGAAACATAAAGAGAGCATCATGAAGAATATTACTAGCACATTTAAGTCTAACCCTCTTCCTATGCATAGGGATTTTGTGATTAAACAACTTATGAGAACAATAATCAACTAGCATAGGAGGGCAAAACAAGCATAACTTCAAAACTTTAAGCACATAGAGAGGAAACTTGATATTATTGCTATTCCTACAAGCATATATTCCTCCCTCATAATAATTTTCAGTAGCATCATGAATGAATTCAACAATATAACCAGAACCTAAAGCATTCTTTTCATGATCTACAAGCATAGAAAATTTACTACTCTCTTCATAAGCAAAATTCTTCTCAATCGGAATAGTGGGAGTATCATAAGAGACTTGAATACTATAAATTGTTTCCACATTAAAAGAGTAATGTTCAGAAAAAGGGTAATCATAATCATGACAAGTTTTATAAATATAATCATCACTACTTTTTATAGCATATGTGTTGGGGAACGTAGCAGAAATTCAAAATTTTCTACGCATCACCAAGATCAATCTATGGAGTAATCTAGCAACGAGGGGAAGGAGAGTGCATCTACATACCCTTCTAGATCGCTAAGCGGAAGCGTTCAAGTGAACGGGGTTGATGGAGTCGTACTCGTCGTGATCCAAATCACCGATGATCCTAGTGCCGAACGGACGGCACCTCCGTGTTCAACACACGTACAGCCCGGTGACGTCTCCTATGCCTTGATCCAGCAAGGGGAGAAGGAGAGGTTGGGGAAGACTCCATCCAGCAGCAGCACGACGGCGTGGTGGTGGAGGAGGAGTGCGGGACTCCAGCAGGGCTTCGCCAAGCACTACGAGAGACGAGGAGGAAGAGGGGTAGGGCTGCGCCAACAGGGAGATTGAATCGTATATTCGGCTGCCCCTTTGCCTCCACTATATATAGGGGGGGAGGGAGGGCTGCGCCCCCACCTAGGGTTCCCACCCCAAGGGGTGCGGCAGCCCTAGATCCCATCTAGGGTGGCGGCCACAAGGGGGAGAGGGGGAGGCGCACCTAGGGTGGGCCTTAGGGCCCATCTGCCCTAGGGTTTGCCCCCTTCCCCTATTGGAGGCGCCTTGGGCCTTGGTGGGAGGCGCCCTAGCCCACCTAGGGGCTGGTCCCTTCCCACTATTGGCCCATGTAGGCCTCCGGGGCTGGTGGCCCCACCTGGTGGACCCCCGGACCCCTCCGGTGGTCCCGGTACACTACCGGTGATGCCCGGAACACTTCCAGTGGCCAAAACCATACTTCCTATATATCAATCTTTACCTCCGGACCATTCCGGAACTCCTCGTGATGTCCGGGATCTCATCCGGGACTCCGAACAACATTCGGTAACCGCGTACATACTTTCCCTATAACCCTAGCGTCATCGAACCTTAAGTGTGTAGACCCTACGGGTTCGGGAGTCATGCAGACATGGCCAAGACAACTCTCCGGTCAATAACCAACAGCGGGATCTGGATACCCATGCTGGCTCCCACATGCTCCATGATGATCTCATCGGATGAACCACGATGTCAAGGACTTAATCAATCCCGTATACAATTCCCTTTGTCTATCGGTACGATACTTGCCCGAGATTCGATCGTCGGTATCCCGATACTTTGTTCAATCTCGTTACCGGCAAGTCTCTTTACTCGTTCCGTAACACATCATCCCGTGATCAACTCCTTGATCACATTGTGCACATTATGATGATGTCCTATCGAGTGGGCCCAGAGATACCTCTCCGTTTACACGGAGTGACAAATCCCAGTCTCGATTCGTGCCAACCCAACAGACACTTTCGGAGATACCTGTAGTGTACCTTTATAGCCACCCAGTTATGTTGTGACGTTTGGCACACCCAAAGCACTCCTACGGTATCCGGGAGTTGCACAATCTCATGGTCTAAGGAAATGATACTTGACATTAGAAAAGCTTTAGCATACGAACTACATGATCTTGTGCTGGGCTTAGGATTGGGTCTTGTCCATCACATCATTCTCCTAATGATGTGATCCCGTTATCAATGACATCCAATGTCCATGGTCAGGAAACTGTAACCATCTATTGATCAACGAGCTAGTCAACTAGAGGCTTACTAGGGACATGGTGTTGTCTATGTATCCACACATGTATCTGAGTTTCCTATCAATACAATTCTAGCATGGATAATAAACGATTATCATGAACAAGGAAATATAATAATAACCAATTTATTATTGCCTCTAGGGCATATTTCCAACAGTCTCCCACTTGCACTAGAGTCAATAATCCAGTTCACATCGATATGTGATTAACACTCAAGGTCACATCCCCATGTGACTAACACCCAAAGAGTTCTGGGTTTGATCATGTTATGCTTGTGAGAGAGGTTTCAGTCAACGGGTCTGCAACATTCAGATCCGTATGTACTTCGCAAATTTCTATGTCATCTTGTAGACGCAACTACTACGCTACATTTGGAGCCATTTCAAATAACTGTTCTACTTGGAGCTATTCTAAATTGTTGCTCCATTATACGTATCCGGTATCTCTACTCAGAGCTATCCGGATAGGTGTTAAGCTTGCATCAACGTAACTCTTTACGTCAAACTCTTTATCACCTCCATTACTGAGAAACATATCCTTATTCCTCTAAGGATAATTTAGACCACTATCTGGTGATCTACTCCTAGATTACCTTTGTACCCTCTTGCCAGATATGTGGCAAGACACACATCAGGTGCGGTACTCAGCATGGCATACCGTATAGAGCCTATGACAAAAGCATAGGGGACGACCTTCGTCCTTCCTCTTTCTTCTACCGTGGTCGAGCTTTAAGTCTTAACTTCATACCTTACAACTCAGGCAAGAACTCCTTCTTTGGCTGATCCATCTTGAACACCTTCAAGATCATGTCAAGGTATGTGCTCATTTGAAGGTACCATTAAGCGGTTTTTATCTATCCTTATAGATCTTGATGCTCAATGTTCAAGTAGCTTAATTCAGGTTTTCCATTGAAGAACACTTTCCAAATAACCCTATATGCTTTCCAGAAATTCTACATCATTTCTGATCAACAATATGTCATCAACATATACTCATCAGAAATTCTATAGTGCTCCCACTCACTTCTTTGGAAATACAAGTTTCTCATAAACTTTGTATACACCCAAAATCTTTGATCATCTCATCAAAGCATACATTCCAACTCCAAGATGCTTACTCCAGTCCTTAGAAGGATTGCTGGAGCTTTGCATACTTGTTAGCATCTTTCAGGATTGACAAAACCTTCCGGTTGTATCACATACAACCTTTCCTCAAGAAAATCGTCGAGGAAACAATGTTTTTTGACATCCTATCTGCAAGATTTCATAAATAATGCAGTAATCGCTAATATAATTCCAACAGACTCTTAGCATCGCTACGAGTGAGAAAGTCTCATCCTAGTCAACTCCTTGAACTTGTCAGAAAACATCTTAACGACAAGTCGAGCTTTCTTAATGGTGATACTTACCATCATTGTCCGTCTTCCTTTTAAAATCCATATGTACCTAACAGCCTTACGACCATCAAGCAGTTCTTCCAAAGTCTACACTTTGTTTTCATATATGGATCCTCTCTCGGATTATATGGCCTCGAGCCATTTTGGAATCCAGGCCCACCATCGCTTCTCCATAGCTCGTAGGTTCATTATTGTCTAGCAACATGACTTCCAAGACAGGATTACGTACCACTCTGAAGTAGTACGCATCCTTGTCATCCCATGAGGTTTGGTAGTGACTTGATCTGAAGTTTCATGATCACTATCATAAGCTTCCACTTCAATTGGTGTAGGTGCCACAGGAACAACTCCCTATGCCCTGCCACACACTAGTTGAAGAGACGGTTCAATAACCTCATCAAGTCTCCACCATCCTCCCACTCAATTCTTTCGAGAGAAACTTTTCCTCGAGAAAGGACCCGATTCTAGAAACAATCCCTTATTGCTTTCGGATCTGAGACAGGAGGTATACCCAACTGTTTTGGGTGTCCTATGAAGATGCATTTATCCGCTTTGGGTTCGAGCTTATCATCCTGAAACTTTTTCACATAAGCGTCGCAGCCCCAAACTTTTAAGAAATGACAGCTTAGGTTTCTCTAAACCATAGTTCATACGATGTCATCTCATCGGAATTACGTGGTGCCCTATTTAAAGTGAATGTGGTTGTCTCTAATGCCTAACCCATAAACTATCATGGTAATTCGATAAGAGACATCATGGTATGCATCATATCCAATAGGGTGCAGTTATGATGTTCGGACACACCATCACACTATGGTGTTCCAGGCTGTATTAGTTGTGAAACAATTTCCACAATGTCTTAATTCTGTGCCAAACTCGTAATTCAGATATTCATCTCATAGATATTTTATCCTCTTGTCACGATGATCTTTCAACTTCACCCTGAAATTACTTGAACCTTTCAATAATTCAGACTCGTGATTCATCAAGTAAATGTACTCAACATCTACTCAAATCATCTGTGAAGTAAGAACATAACGATATCCACTACACGCCTCAGCACTCATTGGACTGCACACATCAAAATGTATTACTTCCAACAAGTTGCTTTCTAGTTCCATTTTACTGAAAACGAGGCTTTCAGTCATCTTGCCCATGTGGTATGATTTGCATGTCTCTAGTGATTCAAAATCAAGTGAGTCCAAACGGTCCATTTGCATGGAGTTTCTTCATGCATATACACCAATAGACATGGTTCGCATGTCTCAAACTTTTCAAAACGAGTGAGCCCAAAGATCCATCAACATGGAGCTTCTTCATGCGTTTTATACCGATATGACTTACGTGGCAGTGCCACAAGTAGGTGGTATTATCATTACTATCTTATATCTTTTGGCATGAACATGTGTATCACTACGATCGAGATTCAATAAACCATTCATTTTAGGTGCAAGACCATTGAAGGTATTATTCATTAAACAGAGTAACCATTATTCTCCTTAAATGAATAACCGTATTGCGATAGACATAATCCAATCATGTCTATGCTCAATGCAAACACCAATCTCGATGGTAGAGGGAGCGTGCGATGCTTGATCACATCAAGCTAGGGAAAAGCTTCCAACACATATCGCCAGCTCACCTTTAGTTAGTCTCCATTTACTCCGCAGCCTTTTATTTCAAGTTTACTAACATTTAGCAACCGAACCGGTATCTAATACCATGGTGCTACTAGGAGTACTAGTAAAGTACACATTAACACAATGTATATCCAATATACTTCTATCGACCTTGCCAGCCTTCTCATCTACCAAGTATCTAGGGTAATTCTGCTCCAGTGGCTGTTCCCCTTATTACAGAAGCACTTAGTCTCGGGTTTGGGTTCAACCTTGGGTTTCTTCACTAGAGCAGCAGCTGATTTGCCATTTCATGAAGTATCCCTTCTTGCCCTTGCCCTTCTTGAAACTAGTGGTTTCACCAACCATCAACAATTGATGCTCCTTCTTGATTTCTACTTTTGTGGTGTCAAACATCGCGAATATCTCAAGGATCATCATATATGTCCCTGATATATCATAGTTCATCATGAAGCTCTAGCATCTTGGAGGTAATGACTTCGGAGAAACATCACTATCTCATCTGGAAGATCAACTCCCACTCGATTCAAATGATTGTTGTACTCAGACAATCTGAGCACAAGCTCAACAATTGAGCTTTTCTCCCTTAGTTTGCAGGCTAAGAAAATCGTCGGAGGTCTTATACCTCTTGACGTGGGCACGAGCCTGAAATCCCAATTTCAGCCCTCGAAACATCTCATATGTTTCGCGACGTTTCAAAACGTCTTCGGTGCCTCAACTCTAAACCGTTTAACTGAACTATCACGTAGTTATCAAAATGTGTATGTCAGATGTTCGCAACATCCACAGACGACGTTCGAGGTTCAGCACACTGAGCAGTGCATTAAGGACATAAGCCTTCTATGAAGCAATGAGGACAATCCTCAGTTTACGGACCTAGTCCGCATAATTGCTACTATCAACTTTCAACTAAATTTTCTCTAGGAACATATCTAAACAGTAGAACTAAAGCGCGAGCCACGACATAATTTGCGAAGACCTTTTGACTATGTTCAGGATAATTAAGTTCATCTTATGAACTCCCACTCAGATAGACATCCCTCTAGTCATCTAAGTGATTACATGATCCGAGTCAACTAGGTCGTGTCCGATCATCACGTGAGACGGACTAGTCATCATCGGTGAACATCTTCATGTTGATCGTATCTACCATACGACTCATGCTCGACCTTTCGGTCTTCCGTGTTCCGAGGCCATGTCTGTACATGCTAGGCTCGTCAAGTCAACCTAAGTGTTTCGCATGTGTCCCGAGGCCATGTCTGTACATGCTAGGCTCGTCAACACCCGTTGTATTCGAACGTTAGAATCTATCACACCCGATCATCATGTGGTGCTTCGAAACAACGAACCTTCGCAACGGTGCACAGTTAGGGGGAACACTTTCTTGAAATTTTAATGAGGGATCATCTTATTTACTACCGTCGTTCTAAGCAAATAAGATGCAAAAACATGATAAACATCATATGCAATCAAAAAGTGACATGATATGGCCAATATCATTTTGCTCCTTTTGATCTCCATCTTCGGGGCTCCATGATCATCGTTGTCACCGGCATGACACCATGATCTCCATCATCGTGTCTTCATGAAGTTGTCTCGCCAACTATTACTTCTACTACTACAGCTAATGGTTAGCAATAAAGTAAAGTAATTACATGACGTTTATATTGACACGCAGGTCATAAATAAATTAAGACAACTCCTATGGCTCCTGCCGGTTGTCATACTCATCGACATGCAAGTCGTGATTCCTATTACAAGAACATGATCATCTCATACATCACATATATCATTCATCACATCCTTTGGCCATATCACATCACAAAACACTTGTTGCAAAAACAAGTTAGACATCCTCTAATTGTTGTTGCAAGTTTTTACGTGGCTGCTATAGGTTTCTAGCAAGAACGTTTCTTACCTACGCCAAAACCACAACGTGAATTGCCAATTTCTATTTACCCTTCATAAGGACCCTGTTCATCGAATCCGATCCGACTAAAGTGGGAGAGACAGACACCCGCCAGCCACCTTATGCAACTAGTGCATGTCAGTCGATGGAACCGGTCTCACGTAAGCGTACGTGTAAGGTTGGTCCGGGCCGCTTCATCCCACGATGCCGCCGAATCAAGATAAGACTAGTAACGGCAAGATAATTGACAATATCGACGCCCACAACTACTTTATGTTCTACTCGTGCATAGTAACTACGCATAGACCTAGCTCATGATGCCACTGTTGGGGAACGTGGCAGAAATTCAAAATTTTCTACGCATCACCAAGATCAATCTATGGAGTAATCTAGCAACGAGGGGAAGGAGAGTGCATCTACATACCCTTGTAGATCGCTAAGTGGAAGCGTTCAAGTGAACGGGGTTGATGGAGTCGTACTCATCGTGATCCAAATCACCGATGATCCTAGTGCCGAACGGACGGCACCTCCGTGTTCAACACACGTACAGCCCAGTGACGTCTCCTACGCCTTGATCCAGCAAGGGGAGAAGGAGAGGTTGGGGAAGACTCCATCCAGCAGCAGCACAACGGCGTGGTGGTGGTGGAGGAGTGCGGGACTCCAGCAGGGCTTCGCCAAGCACTAGGAGAGACGAGGAGGAAGAGGGGTAGGGCTGCGCCAACAGGGAGATTGAATCGTATATTGGGCTGCCCCTTTGCCTCCACTATATATAGGGGGATAGGGAGGGCTGAGCCCCCACCTAGGGTTCCCACCCCAAGGGGTGCGGCAGCCCTAGACCCCATCTAGGGTGGCGGCCACAAGGGGGAGAGGGGGAGGCGCACCTAGGGTGGGCCTTAGGGCCCATCTGCCCTAGGGTTTGCCCCCTTCCCCTATTGGAGGCGCCTTGGGCCTTGGTGGGAGGCGCCCTATCCCACCTAGGGGCTGGTCCCTTCCCACTATTGGCCCATATAGGCCTCCGGGGCTGGTGGCCCCACCTGGTGGACCCCCGGACCCCTCCGGTGGTCCCGGTACACTACCGGCGATGCCCGGAACACTTCCGGTGGCCAAAACCATACTTCCTATATATCAATCTTTACCTCCGGACCATTCCGGGACTCCTCGTGACGTCCGGGATCTCATCCGGGACTCCGAACAACATTCAGTAACCACGTACATACTTTCCCTATAACCCTAGCGTCATCGAACCTTAAGTGCGTAGACCCTACGGGTTCGGGAGTCATGCAGACATGGCCAAGACAACTCTCCGGTCAATAACCAACAGCGGGATCTGGATACCCATGCTAGCTCCCACATGCTCCACGATGATCTCATCGGATGAACCACGATGTCAAGGACTTAATCAATCCCGTATACAATTCCCTTTGTCTATCGGTACGATACTTGCCCGAGATTCGATCGTCGGTATCCCGATACTTTGTTCAATCTCGTTACCGGCAAGTCTCTTTACTCGTTCCGTAACACATCATCCTGTGATCAACTCCTTGATCACATTGTGCACATTATGATGATGTCCTACCGAGTGGGCCCAGAGATACCTCTCCGTTTACACGGAGTGACAAATCCCAGTCTCGATTCGTGCAAACCCAACAGACACTTTCGGAGATACCTGTAGTGTACCTTTATAGCCACCCAGTTATGTTGTGACATTTGGCACACCCAAAGCACTCCTACGGTATCCGGGAGTTGCACAATCTCATGGTCTAAGGAAATGATACTTGACATTAGAAAAGCTTTAGCATACAAACTACATGATCTTGTGCTAGGCTTAGGATTGGGTCTTGTCCATCACATCATTCTCCTAATGATGTGATCCCGTTATCAACGACATCCAATGTCCATGGTCAGGAAACCGTAACCATCTATTGATCAACGAGCTAGTCAACTAGAGGCTTACTAGGGACATGGTGTTGTCTATGTATCCACACATGTATCTGAGTTTCCTATCAATACAATTCTAGCATGGATAATAAACGATTATCATGAACAAGGAAATATAATAATAACCAATTTATTATTGCCTCTAGGGCATATTTCCAACAATATGTATCATCACAATAATTATCATAAGTAGCAACTTTGTTCTCATCATAATCGATTGAAACCTCTTCCAAGATAGTGGAATCATCACTAAATAAAGTCATGACCTCTCCAAATCCACTTTCATAATTATAATAATAAGATTCAACATCCTCCAAAATAGTGGGATCATTACTTCCTAAAGTTGACACTCTTCCAAACCCACTTTCATCAATATAATCATCATAAGTAGGAGGCATGCTATCATCATTATAATTTTGCATATCAAAACTTGGGAGACTAAAAATATCATATTCATTAAACGTAGCATCCCCAAGCTTGGGACAGACATTAATTGCAGCAAATGTATTCTCAAAAACATCATATTCATCAAACATAGCATCCCCAAGCTTGGGCCTTTTCATATCATAAGCATAATCACCCTCATCATTAATAGTATGGATAGCACCAATAGTATAGCAATTATCATATTCTTCCAAGCAAGTGCCAAAAAGATTTTCAAGATCATAAGAAGTATCATTATCTTCCCAATCATAATCATCACAGCAAGCAATAGGCATAACGAGATCATCATCAAGTGCATCATCTTCCACAATTATATTTTCATGAGGAACAACAGTAATAGGAGCAGCATTATTTGGGAGAGATATCTTTTTACCTCTCTTCCTTTTTCTTTTCTTCTTTTTCACCACATCATGTTTGGGTTCAATCCTCTTTTTGGAGCTCCTTATTAATGAGATTGGTTGAATAGAAGGCTCCTCCTCGTTACCTGATTCATCATAAGAAATAATAGGAGGATATTGGGAAGTCTCTTCCCTTTCATTAGTATTCTCTTCATCTTCTATTTGTTTTGTTTTCTTTATATAATTGGCAATATAAGGATTTTCAATGCAATTCACCGCACAATACATATAAATTTCTTCTAGATCAATATCGAGGAATTTCTCGAGGTTATATTCTGGAATAATCTTAGTTTGACGTTTCATTTCTTCATAACCCAAAAGCAAACTAAGTTCATTATAATGTGCAAGGGAAATCAAGTCATCACAATTTTTGGACATGATTCGATCATGTAACAATTTGCATTTGATATTTAAATGACCATGTTCATTGCAAAGTTGACAAGTATGGCTAAGAAATTTTTAATTTTCAACACTAACATTTAGCCTTTCTTGCAACCATTTAGTTTCTAAATGCTTATGACTCTTGCAATATATATCTTCCCTATTTGGTGTGTACTTGCAAACCCAATGCACTCCACAAAAATTGACATGTTTATAGGAGACATTTTCATCATAACTAGTGCAATCATCATTAGTACTATGGATATTCAAGGAGTTCATACTAATAACATTGCAATCATGCTCATCATTCAAAGATTTAGTGCCAAACATTTTAATGCATTCTTCTTCTAACACTTTGGCACAATTTTCCTTTCCATCATACTCACAAAAGATATTAAAAAGATGAAGCGTATGAGGCAAACTCAATTCCATATTTTTCGTAGTTTTCTTTTATAAACTAAACTAGTGCTAAAACAAGAAACAAAAAGATTCGATTGCAAGATCTAAAGATATACGTTCAAGCGCTAACCTCCCCGGCAACGGCGCCAGAAAAGAGCTTGATATCTACTACACAACCTTCTTCTTGTAGACGTTGTTGGGCCTCCAAGTGCAGAGGTTTGTAGGACAGTAGCAAATTTCCCTCAAGTGGATGACCCAAGGTTTATCAATCCGTGGGAGGCGTAGGATGAAGATGGTCTCTCTCAAACAATCCTGCAACCAAATAACAAAGAGTATCTTGTGTCCCCAACACACCCAATACAATGGTAAATTGTATAGGTGCACTAGTTCGGTGAAGAGATGGTGATACAAGTGCAATATGGATAGTAGATAATGGTTTTTGTAATCTGAAATATAAAAACAGCAAGGTAACTAATGATAAAAGTGAGCATAAACGGTATTGCAATGCTAGGAAACAAGGCCTAGGGTTCATACTTTCACTAGTGCAAGTTCTCTCAACAATAATAACATAATTGGATCATTATAACTATCCCTCAACATGCAACAAAGAGTCACTCCAAAGTCACTAATAGCGGAGAACAAACAAAGAGATTATGGTAGGGTATGAAACCACCTCAAAGTTATCCTTTCTGGTCGATCTATTCAAGAGTCCGTAGTAAAATAACACGAAGCTATTCTTTCCGTTCAATCTATCCTAGAGTTCGTACTAGAATAACACCTTAAGACACAAATCAACCAAAACCCTAATGTCGCCTAGATACTCCAATGTCACCTCAAGTATCCGTGGGTATGATTATACGATATGCATCACACAATCTCAGATTCATCTATTCAAACCAACACAAAGAACTTCAAAGAGTGTCCCAAAGATTCTACCGGAGAGTCAAGACGAAAACGTGTGCCAACCCCTATGCATAGGTTCATGGGCGGAACCCGCAAGTTGATCACCAAAACATACATCAAGTGGATCAATAGAATACCCCGTTGTCACCACGGGTATCCCACGCAAGACATACATCAAGTGTTCTCAAATCCTTAAAGACTCAATCCGACAAGATAACTTTAAAGGGAAAACTCAATTCATCACAAGAGAGTAGAGGGGGAGAAACATCATAAGATCCAACTATAACAGCAAAGCTCGTGATACATCAAGATCGTACCACCTCAAGAACACGAGAGAGAGAGAGAGATCAAACACATAGCTACTGGTACATACCCTCAGCCCCGAGGGAGAACTACTCCCTCCTCATCATGGAGAGCGCCGGGATGATGAAGATGGCCACCGGTGAGGGGTTCCCCCTCCGGCAGGGTGCCGGAACGGCTCTAGATTGGTTTTCGATGGCTACGGAGGCTTCTGGCGGTGGAACTCCTGATCTATTCTGCTCTCTAAAGTTTTTAGGGTATATGGATATATATAGGAGGAAGAAGTACGTCGGTGGATCTCCGGGCTGTCCACAAGGCAAGGGGCGCGCCCCCCACCCTCGTGGGCAGCCCGGGACTCTTCTGGTCCATCTCTGATACTCCGTGGGCTTATTCTGGTCTAAAAAATAAGTTCCGTGAAGTTTCAGGTCAATTGGACTCCATTTGATTTTCCTTTTCTGCAATACTCTAAAACAAGGAAAAAACAGAAACTGGCACTGGGCTCTAGGTTAATAGGTTAGTCCAAAAAATCATATAAAATAGCATATAAATGCATATAAAACATCCAAGGTTGATAATATAATAGCATGGAACAATAAAAAATTATAGATACGTTGTCGACGTATCACATAACAACATACGTCATTCCCTTTGTCATCGGTATGTTACTTGCCCGAGATTCGATCATCGGTATCCTCATACCTAGTTCAATCTCGTTACCGGCAAGTCTCTTTACTCATTTCGTAATGCATCATCCCGCAACTAATCTATTAGTCACATTGCTTGCAAGGCTTATAGTGACGAGCATTACCGAGAGGGCCCAGAGATACCTCTCCGATACACGGCATGACAAATACTAATCTTGATCTATGCCAACTCAACAAGCACCTTCGGATACACCTGTAGAGCATCTTTATAATCACCCAATTACGTTGTGATGTTTGATAGCACACAAGGTGTTCCTCCGGTATCCGGGAGTTGCATAATCTCATAGTCAGAGGAATATGTATAAGTCATGAAGAAAGCAATAACAATAAAACTAAACGATCATAATGCTAAGCTAACGGATGGGTCTTGTCCATCACATCATTCTCTAATGATGTGATCCCGTTCATCAAATGAAAACACATGTCTATGGTCAGGAAACTTAACCATCTTTGATTAACGAGCTAGTCAAGTAGAGGCATACTAGGGACACTCTATTTGTCTATGTATTCACACATGTACTAAGTTTCCGGTTAATACAATTCTATCATGAATAATAAACATTTACCATGATATAAGGAAATATAAATAAAAACTTTATTATTGCCTCTAGGGTATATTTCCTTCACATAGGAGGCCGCAATCACATCTGATAAGCTTAATGATGCAACTTGCACTTATTTCGAAGAGAGGGATGCCGAGTTGGAATACTTGGCGAGCCACACACAAGACTCCGAGGATGAAGGCCCAACTGATGATTTTGACTTTAGCCCGTTGGTCCTTTCTTCACCTGCGACCAAGCCAACACTCCCTTCCTTGGCAGGAACCCCTATGCCACGAGATCCCTCAGGTTCTTGCATTTGGTGGTGGAGGGGAACCATTTTTGCTTCATACTGTTAGTGATGGCCTCCTTCTTGCCCTCACTGGCAGGGCTGATGTAGCCACCAGCATGAACTACCTCTTCCCCTGTTGCTATGCCTACGACCTCCCTCGCCATGTGCCATTGGGCAGATTTTGGTAAGCTGCAGTCGAGGAGGAAACAAACTAGATGGATAGTTCACAGGATCTTTTGGTAATGGTGGGATAAGGCTTGCAAGGAAGAAGAAAGCAAGTAGCAGAATGAGGAATGACCCCACGTCGGCTGTGGGCCCTCTTTATAGCCGTTCAGGGCGCCCAAGCAACGACCCAAATGTGGTGACACGTGCACACTGCATCGATAGACTCGCCTATTTTGCGCGTGCGAGATGCCATCATTGCCAAAATGGAACCGAATCGATGAGCGTTATCTATTTTCCCGCATTTACAATGAAAATCATGGGACATGACCATTGCGGAGCCCCACAATGCCTCGATCCCCGCGCAGGGCCAATCACTATGTCTCTTTGAGCCTGACAATCATACCTATTTGTAAGGGGGTGACACCACGTCATCTGAAAGGATCGATATGATCAACTAGAGGGGGTGAATAGGAGACTATAAATTTTAACAATATTTACCAATTTCAGGGAATTATAGATAAAGTAGGTTCTTTAGACATGGCAAGCAAGCTCAGAGCAAAGTATGCTAGGAAACAATCTAATTAGCAAGCCACAAGCATGCAAGGGAAGTAAAGTGCCAGAAAGGATTAACCACAAGTGATTCACGGGAACAGATTTATCCCGAAGTTCACACTCTTTGGGAGCGGTAATCTCCGTTGAAGCGGTCCCGGAACACAGGCTCCAGAACGCCACCAAGTGTCCCTCCGGGTCACCCCCAACGAATGAGCCTCGAATTGCTCGAGGGTTGGTCTTGAAGGTGACCACCACATCTTTACAAACTTCTTTGGAGCATACTAGACATAAGGAAGCTTTCGGAGGAACGTCTAACCGCCTAGGAGCCTAAGCTCCAAGACCAACAAGTTTGGATGAAGAAATTGAGTGGGGAACAAGAATCAGTTGGTCAAATTGTAGATGGGTCTTGCTCTCTCTATCCCCAAAGAATCAAGGTGTTTGGGGGGGGTGATTCAAAGTATTAAGTGAAGTGGAATCTATCAAAGGTGGAGTAGCTCAAGACATTAGGGTTGAGTGGTTGGAGGTGGAACAAGGGCTTTATATAGTCATCCCCAAAATCTAAACGATGGTAGGCTGGAGATCCCATGTGCACGGGGTGTCCAGAGAGAATTCTTGTCGCCCCATGTGCACGTGGGTCGTGTGCGGAGAGAATTCTCACTACCCCGTGTGCACGGAGGGTTAGACCCCGTGCACACAAGGTGTCCAGAGAAATTCAACCTACCCCATGTCCACGGGGTGTCCAGAGAGTTTTCCCTGGACCCCGCGTGCACGACCTCTAGAACCCATGTGCATGGGGCAACATGCAAATGGGCACATCTTGGGTAGACTTTGTGGATTTTTGCAGTGGATAGGATGGGATAGCTCGTGTATATGTTATGGAGTGTTCCCACGCTTTCATCCACCCACCTCGACCCCTCTTGATAGTGCGGTTGTCTTACGACTCAAATAAACCAAAAAAAAAGTTTTAAGTCGTTGGAAAACCATGCCTTTGACCGTTTTGAAGTGTGTGTGTGTGGGGGGAGTCAACCATCTTCGAAATAAAACTTCGGGGAACCAATGACCTGAGATAAATCTCAACAACCTTCACTAGTTCCATTAACCACATTCCCATCACACAACGCCATTTAGAGATGAATGCACTTTCATGGAGGTACATGTCCCCGGAGACCTAAGCCATATAGAGGGACTTGTTGCTAAGGGGTTGGGGCATAGAGGACCCGGAGGTCCGCGAGTCTGGGGACCCGTGGTGTCCAAATGTAGAATGACAAGGACTCTAGGGACCCGTCCCCTGGACCCAGGGACCTAGGGGGTCCCATCACATCTTAGATTTGCTTAGGGTTTTACCCTTTGAATTATTTGGCATAGCGGGAGAATGTATGTATAGTAGGTATGTTCCCCAACTTCCTTAAACACGTTGACCCCTCTTAATAATGTTGTTGTCCTATGACTCAAATGGAATCGAAAAACCTTAGTCTCCGGAAAACCGATGCCCTTTTCCATTTTGAAATATGAGGTCAATCTTGTATGTAAACAATCACCGAGAGACCAATGACCCGAGGTAAACTTGATAAACGACATTAGTCCTCAGTAACCCTATTATCATCAACACCAAACTAAAATTTGGGAGACAATGCAATTTCACTAGTCCAGGCACCTTTGTGGGGTGGATGAGTTTATAGTCGTAATTGATCACACATAACAAATTTATAAACATGATAGGCACAACACTATACATTAATTCCCAACAGGATTGAGCAAGTCAGATGACTAAGTTGGCTATAGGGCCCTACGTTTTCACGAGTAACACGTTTAGAGATATGATGTATACATTCACCCTATATTAATTTTCAATTGCCCGAGCATCACTAAACTAGAAGGTTAACTTGATATTGGCATGTCTGATAGATCCATTTATGCATGAAGATATGTCTTGCAAGGCCTTTGCTAACTTGAAATAGAAGGTTTTATGTCATGGTAACCATGCATTCCCAAAATACCTCCCTCTTTGCCCCTTTCATTGCCCGTGCACGCACTTGTTCGTCTTTCTCACATTTCCTTTTTTGTCAACAAATCTAGAATTGCATGTTTTCCATCGCATGCTTTCGACACCGCCACGCCATTCTCTTCTCTTGGAGGCAACAATAAGGATCGACATTGTTCTTGACCGAGCAACGACCCTGCAGAGCTTCAATTCCCGGTGATAGAGGTGAGTAATTAGCGTGTGTGATTCTATCTTCATCTTAGACGTAAGAACAAATATGGATGGACGCTAATACAACAAACTGTCAAAGGAGCGATGCACATGCGTTTTGATTCAATCAACGATGAAGATGGATTTCTCTATCCGTTGACCTTTGATGCAAGCAAAGAAAGAGACTACTGTTTTTCTCGACTTGACATCAAGTACTATTGCCAATTCAACATATTTTTTCCTCAGTTCAGATGCTAAACACTACAGAATTGATGGTTTGCTATTCCTTGGTTTGCGTGAAACCCTAATCACATTAGTCTGTTCTTGCAGGAAGGAGCGGCAACACATGAGGCCAAACCGGGGATGGCGCAACCGGTCAAGGCATCCTCGTCGGGGCCTCCTTAGGAGTGAGCCGCCGCCGCCACAGATTGCAAACAGAGGCGGGCTAGAGGTTAGACATGTGCATGTGTGGGCCTTTTAGCTTCGATCACCGCTCGAATTGTATGGAGCATGAGCCGGCTTGGACGGGAACTCCCCAGAGACGAGGCAAAGGGCAGGCTGGGGAGGGGGAGAAATCTTTGTCTCGTGGGAGAGGAGAGGATGAAGATTAAGAGCGCGGGAAGAAAAACGGTTCGAGGAAGAAGACGATGATCTGGCCGCTCGTTTTATATTCAACGGCCCGAGCCATCTGTTTCAAATTGACCGGTTTGCGTTTTTTTCCATATTTGAATGTTTAAGCCGGATACCATGCACTTTGATAGATCCCAATGCAAGTATAAAATCTGTCTAGAAATACTATTATTGTACCGAGATTCATATTCTTCTTATCACATCTAACTGGAAGCCTAATTGGAACACTGACGGAGAAGAAAAGAAGACCGCAGGGACCCCGTGGTATGATGGCGAGAAGACCAGCGAACGGGCAATGCACACTGGCACTGGCAACAACGGGAGACAGCAGCGCAGGCGCAGCAGCCAGCCAGCAGAGCGGAGGAGGGCTGCCGCGGAGAAAAGAAATCGGGAAATCCCCATCCAGCTCCGCGGTGAGAGAGATAGAGAGAGGCGCGGAGGCGATGCTAGCTCCCGCGCTGAGCCCCCCCAAAAGATTTGGCGACGCGTCGCCCACCCCAAACGGGAACCTCCCCCCCTCACTGAACCCCCCTGCAATCCCCAAATCCCCGAAAGCCCTAGGGCGTGCAGCGCTGGAGGAGCGGCACCCGAAACCCTACCCGCCGGCCATGGTGATCGCCGTGGAGGGGAGCTTCGTGCACCAGGACGAGGGGGAGGACGGGGACCACCCCATGCGCTACCTCCCCCTCGGCCGCGTCTACTCCTCCACCGCCCCCTGCCCGCCCCCCAAGAAGCCCCGCAGCTCCGCCTCCGCCGCCGCGGGCGCCAAGCCGCCCGTGATCGTCTACTACCGCCGTCGCCGCAAGAAGCCGCGGCTCGAGGAGCCACGACCGTCCTCGCCCGCCACAGCGCCGCGGCAGCCGGAGGAGGAGGAGGAGGCGCTGGGCAGGGGCTCGCGGCGGAAGCGCCCACTCAAGCACGAGCTGCTCAGCCTGGGTTCCGCCCCGCCTGCATTGGGCGCGGATAGAGACGGGGAGGAGCTGCTGGGGCGACGGCAGCCGAGGCGCAGAGGGGGAGTGCAGAAGGAGAGCACTTCGGCGCCCCGGAGGCGACGGCGCCGCAGCAGCCAGCTGGAGGCCGCCTCTCCATCTGAGAAGAGATGGGTAGAGTAAGTTGGATCTGTGCTTGCTTCGCAATGAAACTCTCCTCACGGCTTCAGCAACAAGGAACGGCCAACTAGAATACTTGTTCTCTGTGTAATTTTGACGCCGGCTTTGTCGCAGGTTGGAAATTCAGGGTGCCGATCCGCAGGCGTTTGTCGGTTTAGTGTGCAAGGCAAGTTCTTGGCGACGTCTGTTCTGAGCATGTGGTTGTTTCATCACTATATGGAATGCAGCCAAACTGGGGCCTCAATTTTGATGGTGAATGCAGGTTTTCTGGCCCTTAGATGATGATTGGTACAAGGGTTCCATCACGGCCTACACGGAACTAACCAAGAAGCATTCTGTATGCTTTCTATATCCCTGGTTCTTATTTTTCTTATTCATGAAAAATTGCTGTGAGTTGAATTTGATAATCTTCTCTGCATTTTCCTTACTAAAAGGCTCGTTATGTGTCACTCTGTTTTCCATGTAATGTCCGCACTATGAAGAGTGCCATGTGAAATGTCGTGTAGTTGATATCTAAAGCTAAACGAATTGCAGGTGAAGTACGATGACGGTGAAGCAGAAGACCTTACCCTAGCTAATGAAAGGATACAATTTTCCATTTCATCCGAGGAAATGAAGAGCCTGAACCTGAAATTTGGAGCATCTAACCTGGATAAGAAGGGATACGATGAGCTGCTTGCACTTGCTGTCAGCTTTCATGACTACCAAGGTCTTGATCCAGATGATCTAGTGTGGGCTAAAATAACAGGTACTCCTATGTCTTTTTCTTATGAGTGCCGATGCTTCCAGCTGTTATCTGCGATTAGATGCCAATGGTCTTTTCTGTTTATTCTGTCAGTCATCACAAGTTTTATTCCATTGTTTGTAGTCATTGTCCAGATTACCTTGAACTTTTACCGTGTGATATTTTATTTATTCTAGTGTTTATGGTAGTTTTGCATCAACTTATACAACTTTATTTGATTTCTCATGCACATCACATGTGTTAGATGGTTAACTGTCTCTTTTTACAGAAAATGCTTTCTAATGTTAAGCCCAGTATTGATTTATTATTTGACATTTTCATTATTCATCTCCTCAATTACCTGTCATACTTGTTATTTGATAATTGAGTCCTATTTTCCTCTGCATTCCTACATTCCTAAAGTAAACAAGTGACATGGATTTCCCTTTCTGTTCAATTGTTTCATTCAGTTATGTGGTTGATTTGCCATCTTTCAGTGCTCCCTTTTATGTGTAGGCTTCTCACTTTTCCCAGTGACTTGAAATTTGTTCTCATGTAATGAGCCTGGTGTGCCTTAACAGGTCATGCAATGTGGCCAGCTGTTATAGTGGACGAGTCAAATGTTCATGCTAGCCGGGCCCTGAAGCCAATTCGGTTAGATCAATCAATACTTGTTCAATTCTTTGGCACCCATGATTTTGCAAGGTTTGGTTCTGTGAAAAGATTATAGCATATTTTTTCTTTTTCTTTCGAAGCAGTACACTAAAGTTGTGTTTGTACCTCAGGATTAAGTCGAAGCAGGCGGTGCCCTTTCTGAATGGCCTTCTTTCTTCCTTGCATCTCAAATGCAAGCAAACACGCTTCTCCCGAGGCTTAGAAGAAGCCAAGGAGTATGAGTCCAGAACCTCTTTTATATTTTTAAGCAATAATTGTTTTTTTCCTGAATACACATCATAGACTCGAAAGATTTTCTGTTATCTTGCATGATGCCCTATTGGTATGATACTGAAAAATACCGATTGTGTAGGTTTCTCCTCACACAACAGCTTCCAGAAAATATGTTGCAACTTCGGAAATCCATTGAAAATGATGGTTCTGATGTTAATGGCCAAGATGACGCGATAGGCTCTTGTGATAATTTATCAGAAGAAAGAGAAGAAGAAAATGGAGAGGATGCTGAAATGACTCAAATAGAACTAGGAAATCTTCGCGTGAGCAACCTAGGTATGTTCGAGTAAATAGTACAGTAGCCCCCAATATAAGTTTAAAGATGCAAAAATGCTCCGGAAGCATGTCCATCCTACCCATCTCACGGATACCCTGTTTCTCACTTGAATCTTGGACTGCCCTTTTGAGCTACGATGCTGCCGCTTTATGCAAGTTTTCCTTGGTGGGAGACACAAGCAGACTTGGCACTTCTGGATAGCACTGTTTTTGAGTCGAGCGACTAGTCGTCGACTAATCGACGAGTCATAACTGGCAGGTTGACTCAAGATGTCGACTCGACTAGTTGGATGAGTCGCAACTAGTCGTGGTTTTCGAGTCGAATGACTCAATTTTTTTATTACAGACTATTAATAAGTATATACATATACTATGGTAATTTTATTGATGTCCAGGTATACATATACTCTGGTAATTTTATTGTACCTATTGCTTAACTTATGTCGACTTGTCGCATGTCGATTCATCGACCATGAGTCTTGACTAGTCACAACTAGTCAAGAGTCGCTACCCCAGAACGACTCGTCGACTCAAAAATGGAATTATATCTGTTCCAGAGATATGAACATATGTTATATGTTCAAGGATGATGCAGTTCAGATTGCACTAGCACCAATAATCCAAAACACTGATCTGTTTTAGTTTGTTCTTCCTACCCATAACCCTTCAAAAGAAATAATTGATTTCCATTTACTCCCTCCATCCCAATTTATGTTGCGTCTTCATATTTTGTCATTTAACTTTATGTGCCATAAAAATTATACCATTGAAACTCCATTTTGATTGTGTTTAATGTAGGCATAGAAGGTTTCCATCAGAGAAATCATTCTGAACATTACTTAAGATGACACTATTGCCTTCGAGCATTTATGGAGCTCTTATTTGTCATATTCATCTTGTTATGCTGTTGTATATCTTCTGCTGACCCCTTTTCTTGGTGCTGACTGAGCTTTGCATGTTTATGTTTATATGCGCATTTCCTCCTTTGTTCGTTCTTCTTAGTGTATAACAAACCTGATTGTGTGAATTTCTTTCCAGGCAGGATAGTATCTGATTCAGACCATTTCCATAACAAAATGCACATATGGCCTGAAGGGTATACTGCTTTCAGGAAGTTCGCATCAGTAAAAGGTATTTGTTCAGCTCCAGACTGTCATCAAGCTTGCATGAAATTTGGTGTTCCATTTTGGAACAGTTTACTCTCATGAGAGTATGTTTTACGAGTACACTGTAATACTTTCACAGATCCACACCTAGTAACATCTTACAAAATGGAAGTACTGAGGAATTCAGATATTAAAGCACGACCTTTGTTTAGGGTGATCTCGGAAGATGGATTGCAGGTAAGCAGATTGAAATTTTTGTACTAGTACCAATCCTGTTTCTGTTGATACTCCATTTTGCTGAATCTTTAGTGTTAAGCGTAGGCCTAAAGCATATCATGATGTTGTGTTTCATTGCCATGTATGGAAGGGATATCCTAAGGACCAATGCAGATGATAGTTTCTTAGCAATATCATTGTGTTGTCACAATGAATATTGCTGTCTGTATCACTTGCTAAAGTTTAGTTTACTATTATGAAGAAATTCACATATATAAGCTAGTGTCCTCGTCTCATTGTGCATGTTGCATGATGCTGTGATGGAATGTTTGCTTTACTATACTTGTAGATGATGCTCTAATAATAGCTCGCTTAGGTGGCATTGTGATTAAATGTACCTTGAACTGCAGTAAATAGCTGCCTTCATATATTCCTGGCTGTGTTGCATCATCTTCTCATTAGATTATTTCAGTATTTCCTACTTCCGCTGGCTAAGTTTCTGCAGCAGATTATAAAATAGGTTCAGTGCAACACAGTGCAGTAACCACAAACTTGAGTCTCTTCTCAAATCAGCCAATTTATTTGCTGCTCTGAATGATCACTGCATGGTTCATTAAAAAGAGCATATTTTAGGATTATCAGCGAAACCCTCTTGATATGCCTTGGATATAGCAGCATTTTGACAAATTCAGCAGTTCGGAATCTGTACATTTACTAACATGATGTCTTTTGTTGACCAGATTGATGGCTCTACGCCTAATGCATGCTGGAAGGAGATATACTGCAGGATAAAAGAAAAACAGTGCAATGTTACCTCGGAACTGGAAGGAAATGTTTGTCAGAGATCTGGTTCTGACATGTTTGGCTTTTCAAACCCACAAATTAGGCAGCTTATTCAGGTTTTTAAACAAATAGCTTTCATGGTTTTCACGCTTCATTTTATCAGTATTACTTTTGTTAGGCAGTGCATTGGTGCTAGACAATTAATTCATCTTTAAGAAAGGTCTTTTGTTTCTTTTATAAATGCACATTTGTTTTGATAATCATTTCTGTAAGTCTAAGTTTTGTCTATGGCCTTTTGTTATTTGTATTTCAGTTCAGTATTATTGGTTATTTGATTTATACCCACCCATGTATCTGGTACTGGACTTTTGTGGATTGGAAGTTTTGTTGTTTCTGTGAATATGTGATTGGCTGATGCCATACACTTCAGCCGTCAACCTAGTATTTCAAATTAGTCAACACTCTTTTTTTACTTAGTTTGGCGATGCTTCCCATTGCTTCAGATAGCCCTTTTGTTGGATAAGGAGACATTACCATTTATTGCAAATTCATATTTTGTTCATTCATACTAGTATTACATTATGATCAGGAAAGAGCCAATGCGTTCTTTAATGCCTGAATTCTTCCTCATGGACAAAAAGGAGAATATATTTTTTGTTTATCTTGTTCACCCTGAGGTTGGGATTGAATAAATCATTTATGTTGGTGAATTTACTTTTATGCTTTGATACTACCGTGCTCGCCTTACCAGCATTTCCTACCATTTTCCACAAAAAAAGAGTTGTCTTTGGTGAAAGCATTGATGCACATATTGTAGATGCGTGTTTACAAGTTTCATTGAAAAATGGAAATCATTGTTGCCATGTAGTGATGCCATTCTCTGTCAGGGCTTTTGCCTTCTTCTTTGTATTGACTTCATATTGGTATGCTTTAGATAATGCATACCATTCTTTATCTTTGTTAACTTCAAAGTTACTTGTGTATTTGTTAGGAGTTGCCAAATGCAAGGTCGTGTTTGAAGTATTTTGAAAATGGTGGGGATACCCTCCGTGGTTACAGAGCTGTTCATGTTAATTGGAAAGATCTAGACTTTTGCAGTGTTTGTGATATGGATGAGGTAAATGATCCTAATCCTATTCTCATGCTTATTCAAAATGCAAGTAATGAAACTGAAAAGTTACTTAAATTCTCTTTTGCCTTCCAGGAGTATGAAGACAATTTGTTCTTGCAATGTGACAAGTGCCGTATGATGGTATACACTTACAGGATCACTCAACTCAATGAATATTGTCAAATATAAGTATTAACAAATCCTGACAGCCTTAACATGATTCAGGTTCATGCTCGGTGCTATGGCGAACTAGAACCATTGAATGGAGTACTTTGGTTATGCAACCTGTGCCGACCTGGGGCACCTCGCGTGTCCCCACGATGCTGCCTATGTCCTGTCACAGGTATACAATTGTGTTGGACTTCTTGCAAAGCGAGTCTATGTACTTATAAGATGCAATCTCTGTTTGTAGGGGGTGCAATGAAACCTACAACAGATGGCCGTTGGGCTCATCTAGCATGTGCAATATGGATTCCTGGTATAATAACTTAACCACTCCATATATTTTCTTAGTGGTATCATATCATGACATACTTTAGTTTTCTTATTAATCTTATATTGGTTGCAGAAACATGCTTAAAAGATGTAAAGAGAATGGAACCCATTGATGGATTGAGCAAAATCAACAAGGTTTTCACCCCTTCCACTCTTGACTTAGGTGACAGCTTTTGGAGCATTTTTGTAGAAACATTTTCAGTTTTAAGTTATCTCCAGGACCGCTGGAAACTTCTATGCAGCATTTGTACAGTTGCTTATGGAGCTTGCATACAGGTACTTCAGGAACTGTTTAAGCTTATGTTGTGACACCTATAATATATTATGACCCTTCTCCATGCATCAATGTAGTGCTCACATCCTACTTGTCGAGTTGCATATCACCCGCTCTGTGCACGTGCTGCTGATCTATGTGTTGAGGTAAATTACTTCAATGTAAGTGACCCTACTTTCTTGGGGACTAATTTTATACCTTAATTAGTACTATGTTAATTTTAGCTTGAAGATGATGACAAAATCCATCTCATGTTACTTGAGGAGGATGAGGACCCATGTATTCGTCTACTCTCGTATTGCAAGAAGCACAGACAACCATCTACTGAACGTCCATCTCTTGAAAGTAATCTTGGTAACCCTGCTCAGTTAGTTCAGACAGACGCGGCTTCATCATCTGGTTGTGCAAGGACTGGTAATAGCAATGTTTATTTGACTAGCATCTTTCCAAAAGTTCTGCACATATTCATTTTGGTTGTGTATTAAGATAGTCACTTTTAACTATCCTCACAAAAGAAACACCTTAAACAATATGCCCTGTTGAATTTTGCTCTCCTGTTCAGCTTTTTTATATAGATTTGTTGCTCAGATATTATTATTATTATTATTGTTTTGGTTTGAAAGTGAATCTTGAAGTCTTATGGGATGGGGTTGCCTAGTTCTTGAAAGGCTATGTTTGTTTATTAGTAGACGATCTCCTATCCTTATGATTACCTATCTATTCTGTTCTCGCTCCTCGGTGACATCTCTGTTTACTCATTCCTTTGTTCAGAGCCCTATAATTTTCACCGGAGAAGAGGCCAACAACAACCTCAAGTTACAGCTACTGCTTCTGTAAAGCGTTTGTATGTGGAGAACATGCCTTATATTGTTAGTGGCTACTGCCAAAATAAAGTAGGCTGTGATACTAGCTGTGAACCAATTCAATCAGTCGCCTTGTTGGATGCTGCATCACAAGAAGCTTCTGTCAATGTGTCTTCTATGGCTGAAAAATATAAAAGCATGAAGGCCACATTCAGGAAGAGACTAGCTTTTGGTGAGTTTCACTAATCTTTGAACCAATGGCATCTCCATAGCATTATTTCTGAAGATGATTAGTTTCTTTTTTATTATCTTGTTGAAGAAAAAAAAGTGTGTTTTGTGGTCTTATTTATTTGCAAAGCATCTTTTTTTACTTTTAACTTGAATACACTAATTGGTTACTACACATACTGTATCATATAAGTATTTATCAACTGCTGCTTCATCATTTATGCTGTTCTGTTAACTCTTTTGTGGATGCTAGATGAATCATTTTCTGCAATAATAGTCAAATCTATAGGAAGTGTATACGATCTTGGTATAAATCTGTCCGGTGAAAACATGTGCATATATTAGCATGAGCTCTATAATGAGACATGCCAGTGGGTGGATTATAACTGAAACTTAGTATTAGTTTGGGATTCTGATTTATGCTTTCTATGAATTGTGTTTTATGTTATGATTTTTCTTGGCAGGAAAATCAAGAATTCATGGGTTTGGTGTTTTTGCAAAGGTTGCACACAAGGCAGGAGACATGGTATGTTTCTGTAACTTCCCCTTATAGATTGTGGTCGCTTCTGGAAAGGAGATGGGTTTCTTTTAGGGAAGATTTTGTAACTGCCTGATAGCACTGCAAACAGTAAAATATGTCGATTATTTGAAGATGACTGTGATGCTATTTGTGCTAATGTTCTGAAATTCTCTATTTTGTATCTACTTGTTCAGATGATCGAATACATAGGGGAGCTTGTTAGGCCACCGATATCAGACCTTAGAGAGCGGCATATATACAACTCTTTGGTGGTAAGTTCTGTTTGGAATTTACATCTTTTGGGTGTTCAGAATTGTTGATACGTCAATATGCACAACAAAATTTTGCAGCTTTTAATATGGTTGCTTGTAAGTTGATCTTATGTTGAATGGGTGTCAGCTATTATTACATGAGCATGGGTGTGGAGACCTTCCCACACGTCCTCTGACCCTGTGTGCTCTGACCATTATCCATGACGCCACTAGCATCCACGTCATGCCCCTTTCCCTCTTGCTGCCTCCCGCTCTGCCTCTCCTTCGTCTAGCGATGGTTTTGTTGCTGGCCAGCGGCACAGTGGAGACAAGAATGAACACAGAACCCATTCCTACCTTTAGGTTGTTGAATGGTAACTTTCAACTTCAGAAAAGTAAGCATTTAAGTGGAGCACTTCCAGTTTTCAACTGGTACCAACTGTCCATTCTAATATATTCATGACATCTGGAATTAACAGACCTTCAACTGATAAAACCAACTGTCGATTTTAACAAATATATGAAATTCAACCCCAACCCCCCCTCCAAACTCACAACTGGTACTCTCTCTGTCCCTATTTACATGTCACTCTTGTTGTTTGTGATAAAATTTCGACCATTAATTTCACTGATAATATATTAATTATATGTAATAAAAATGTACAAACTGCATTTTAATACGTACAAATTAAATGGTGCATGTTTTGTGACACAACCCACATATTTTTGGTCAAAGTTGAACCTCGAATAACGTGTGCGCCATATAAATAGCGACAGAGGGAGTAGTAGCTTTTAAATCGAAGTATTGGTGAAAAGAATTTGAGGGACGAAAACGTCAGGAGAGAACCATGTACCCGATTTGGTTAAACAAAGAAAATGAAAGGGATTGAATGAAGGGTCAATAGAGGACTAAAAATTCCGACAGTACTGTACATAAATTAGAAGATTATAGACCATACATATATTTTCTCACGGTCAGTCATAAATGGATATCTCTTGTATCTAATAGGTTCTGCTTGCATGCTTGTCACTGTAACACTAATCAATGTATGTTAGAATTAACTTTCTTTATATTTGGTACACATGGTCCAGCTTGGTACCCACTGTCTCAAAATGTTAGCTCAGTATACATGCCTCCATGATACTGGTAGAAAACACCTGTTATCTAACTATGCTCTACTTGGATAGTAATTACAATCTGTTAACTACTCAAAGTAACTCCATGCAGGGTGCTGGGACATACATGTTCAGGATAGATGATGAGCGTGTTATTGACGCTACACGAGCAGGAAGCATAGCCCATTTGATCAATCACTCATGCGAGGTAAGAAAAATCTTGGTCTACTATGCATGTGCTTTCCACTTTGTTAGCAGCTCAGATCCCTTCATATCTTTTATGTGCTGAGGAGTATGGATTATATTCTCATTAATTGTTGTATAACCTTGGCATGGTATTTCTTCGAATTCTGGGCCACTACATACTGTACATATGGGTGGTTGGACAATGGGGTATATTTTGAGGAAATTCACGTTGAACATTACTTGTGCCTATTCTGGCCATTTTTTTTAACCAAAATAAGAAGTCGTCATGAAAAAGGAATATAGTACAATTGGCACGAGGATGTCTCTTTTGAAGCAAATAAATTTTCACAACGAGTTATGAAAAATTTGTACTTGTTTGAAGATAAGGGGATAATCAGCTTTACCATACACTTTGTATGTTGGCCTTATGTTGTGTCAGCTTATTAAATATCAAACTGTTTGTTCTAACAGTTCAGAGGCACTACTATTAATGATGACATACTGATGTATTGCGTTACTGCATAGTGCATACTCCCTCCGTCCGGAAAAGCTTGTCCCTCAAATGGATGTATCTAGCAAGATACATCCATTTGAGGGACAAGCTTTTTTGGACGGAGGGAGTACATGCGTGATCAGGTTGATGGGAATGGTTTCGTCATATAGCTGTCTGCTGGCATACTCTAGTCTAATCTTTACCATTTTTAGTTTTTGATCTTATATTTGCTTCTATGGTATTTTGGTAGGCAATTTTCATGATATCTCTTCATCATTGCAGCCTAATTGTTATTCGCGTGTGATAAGTGTTCTTGGGGATGAGCATATCATCATTTTTGCAAAGCGGGATATAGACCCATGGGAAGAGTTGACCTATGATTATAGGTCAGATCTGAATATCATATTGCTTTTGGTCTCTCTCACGTTGTAGTTTTACCAATAATTTATATGCTTTATTCAGGTTTGTTTCGAATGAACAACGGCTTCCTTGTTATTGTGGATTTCCAAAATGCCGGGGAGTTGTTAATGATGTTGAAGCAGAGGTCCAATCAACCAAAATAAGAGTCACCAGAAGTGAATTATTTCAGCAAAAAGACTAATGGTCAGTCCTTCCTATGCAAGTGTTAGTGGGAAGTCGAACTACCGACAATATTTATCATTTTATCTATTTCTCCAATTCAATAATAAATGGCGGCACATTGCTTGTGGTGTCTGATGCCCTATCGACGTTTCTTTGGGTGCAAGCTCTAATAATAGATACACATGATGTGGAGGAAGTCCTCCAAAAATTATGGAATTTACATGTTATGTGTATGACAATTACAACTCGTCAACACTAATTAAGGCCTGTATTGCAATGTTAAAGGGGATTAGCAATTACTCCGTATCTGTCATAGGTCTCATGATCGATGCACAGGAGTTGCGCCCCCCACCACCAGGGTTGTATGAACAAGGATTGATGTTAATTATTTCTGAACATGTTATGTGTATGACAATTACAACTCGTCAACACTAATTAAGGCCTGTATTGCAATGTTGAAGGGGATTAGCAATTACTCCGTATCTGTCATAGGTCTCATGATCGATGCACAGGAGTTGCGTCCCCCACCACCAGGGTTGTGTGAACAAGGATTGATGTTAATTATTTCTGAACATGGTTTAGTTTAGCGCATGAATATATAATGTTGAATGGTTTTTATTAGTGAGTTGGTTAAAATTTTCATAACACACTCTTGGCTTGTGTTGGTTCTCTAGATTGAATCAGTTAGGATTGGCTAAAAGCATCCATATAAGTTAGTGCATCTCAGCGCTAATACTTGTATATCCCCTCTGGTTACTACTGCAAAGACTTGATCGGGCAGAAAATAATGGATGTCCCTGGACATGTACCATGTCTCAATAATTGTGAAGACTGGTGCAAAATGGAGCAGTTTGCTGCTTGACATCTGGATTGGTATATCATTGTATAAGCATGAGTCGGTCGCTTTGGCTTGGCGTGGGTTAGACCTATGGAATAGTGAATTGTTATCAGGAATGAGGTGGTTATCAGCTTGCTGTTAGGAGCTGGCTATACTGGTCATGGAAAGTTTGATCAGCTTCAGCGCATATCCAAGGGGAGTCCCCATAGCTGCCCCAATTGTTCGGACAGACAGCCCGGAACACAAGAACAACAAAGCTTTTAGTCTACAAATTAGGGTATGCTAGAGTTGAAACCCATAAGATCTTGTAACCTAGTCATGGTTCTGTCGTGGATAGCTAACTTCCACACCCCCTATCCATGGCTAGTTCTTTGATGATATTCCAATCCTTTAGGTCTCTGTATGTCGAATCGCCGTCCTATGGAACCTGGCTCTTAGGTTTTGTGGCACTCTTGTCACAGAGGACCCCCAAAACTTGGTGCCACGTCATCCATTTGCTTTGCTTCGATGGATCACATATGCACTATGTTTTTAAAGCGGTAAAGCGAAGCGAGGCGCTGGGGGGTGCCTCATTGCTTAAGCGTAAAGCGAGGCGACACTTTAGACAGACTCTGAACCTGATGGGCAGTAGAATAGAGCACCATTTAGTGAGACATACATACGTTGATTCTAATCCGCCAGTGAGCACATATATTCTGATCCATCCACTAAGCAGTAAGCAACTAGCCAACTACTATAAGAGAGGCAGTAGCAGCACCTAACAGCAGAGGAGCTGTGCATAGCATAACACACAACAGAGCAGGAAAGGCTGGTGCAGATCTGAGGAAGCTGCTGCTAGAGGAAAGAGCTGAAAGCGGAGATTTGCACGCTCTGGTTTTGGCTCTCTCTCTTTCTTACCCCCCCCCCCCCCCCCCCTGTAACTGTTTCACATGTGAGCCCAGTTTTCCCGCCCAGCCCTTTTTCCCTGCCAGAAATCTCTGTTCCCCTGCCTGGCAAGTCTAAGGCGTCCTCCCTGCCCTAAAGCGCCAATCAGGACGCCTAAGCAGACGCTTTAATGTCTAAGGTGGACGCCTTAGACACATATCTAAAGCAAGTTGGACGCTTTGAGCTTGGAGGGTGCTCTGACGCTTAAGCGTCGCTACGCTTTACAAACAGAGCATCTGCATCAATATCAACATCTTTCTGCAACATGTACCCCAAACATCAAAAGGTGTCCTTCTGAGGTACCGCCTGCTCATCAAGGCTATCCTCCTCACGCCTAATAGTAATGAAACCACACCTCTTGTACTTGGTTTTAATCCTACTGAGCCTAAAACCTTTTGATTCCGAAGTCTGTCTCCACAACTAACTTTCTATTAACCCCTGTCTGGCACCACATCATCTGCAAAGAGCATATGCCATGGGATATGTATATCCCTTGCGACCTTATCCATCACCAAAGCAAAAAGATAAGGGCAATTCCAACGCGGATCACCAAATAACCCCTAAATGTCTGGACCAGACATCCCATACATTTTTCGCCATCTAACATTGATCACCAAATTTGTCCAGACATCCGAAATCCCACAAATCGGAACCAAACGTAGGGGTGGTTTGCGGGCGTCCGGAGATTTGCCATGTAGGCCTTTTACAACGCGAACCCATGTCAATAACCCTCGTTCTGCTTTGCCTAGAATCCTCACTCCGCTTTTCGCGCCGCATTCATGCCGGTCAAAGAGGACTTGATCGGATGAGATGTTTCACTACATGCATTTATGCGTGTTGACCTGCCAGCTGTGTGTCTGACATTCACATTGGCACGTTTTTCGAGAAGCCTACTCCGTTTGCTGTCCGCGTTGAAGTAGAGCCAATTCGTTTGCCCTGGTATTTAAGCTGGGCGACCGCTGACGCAAACCTTACACCCCCGCCCCTCCTCCCCCCAAATCCATGGAACTCCAGCTCTGGCCGCCTTGATGGGCAAGTCGGACGGCCCGAAGTGGTTCTTCGTGACCCCCACCGGCCCTGGCGGGTGCTCCTGGTGCCGACAATCACATTCTCTGGGCCCGTCAGCATCGACCGCTCCGTCGTAGGTGAAGCCGGAGCCCATCTCCTCGAACGTCGTGGAGTAGCAACAACCGCCCCTCCTTGCTGAGGCCGCCGCGATGGACGAGGAGTCACGGTACTACCGTGGTCTGGTGCCGCCTTCCCTGCCGCTCCCGCTCAACAGCGGCATCCGAATCAAACACCGCATGAAGGAGCCGTAGTCCCCTACGTAGCAAGGTGGCGCCGCTGTCCCTGGCCGTCGATAGTCCGAGATCCAGTGGCGCCTAGTTGTCGCCGCGAAGGAGGAGCTACTTTCCCTGCCTTGGCGATAGTCTGGGAGCCCACCCGGTCGCCGTGGAGGAGTCGCCCTATCCGGCGATCTCCAAAGCATGCGACCACCTTGCCTAATACCTCTATTGGCGACGATGACGACTCGTCCTGCACAATAATGTCGGCCTCCCGGGTGGCTTTCGAGGCGGCGTACCGGGAGTGGCGCAACGCGCGGTGCCAGGCGTCGTTCTGCTGTCGGATGTTGCGCCGCCTTGGGTCTCGGCAGACAAGTGCCCGTGGGGGCTTGGGCCGCTGATCGGTCCACGACCACCATGGAGACCTCCACTCGCCGCTGCCGGATCAACGACCAGCTCCACAAAGAGGGGCTGGAGGAGTCCGAGTGCTTGGCCCGGTTCAAAGGCAATGGCAGTCGGTGCTAGGCGGAGGCAGTGGAGCAGCTGCATCACGAGCGCGCTACGGCGGCCGATCAGGGCTGCCATGACCATTGGCGGGCCTTCTACCAACTGGAAGGACGGCGATGGTGACGACAACAAGGTGTCAACGGCCTTGGAGGCCATGCCTACCAGGTCACTGTCCGGCACCTCACTTAGTTTAGTTTAGGCTTAGTTAAAATTTTGTTCAATTTAGTTGGAACTTTGTTAAATTTCGTCCTTTGGTTGTAGTATATCAAAATTTAACAAATATCATCCTTTTTTGAAAGATCCGTTTGAAATGGGGTCGACATTTGGTGATTACGATTGGATGGCCTCCGCCCCCATTGCTGTTCGTGGACATGTCCGGATGTGCCTACAGACATTTGATGATGTCTGTTTTGGTGATCCATGTTGGAGTTGCCCTAAGAGCTCAAAGCTGACACTTGGTGCAGTCCTATTTTAAATTTGAAAAGCCATTGGTGTCATCATCACTTGTTTGAACACTTGTCACAACATTATCGCACATGCCTTGATGAGGATAATGTACTTTGTTGGGACTTTGTGTTTCTCCAAGGCCCACCATATGACATTCTGTGGTCTCTTATCGTAGGCCTTCTCCAAGTCAATGAACACCATATGCAGGTCTTTTTTTGTGCCCCGTATCCCTCCATAAGTTGTCGTACCCAGAAAATAACTTCCATGGTCGACCTCCCAGGCATGAAACCAAACTGATTTTTTTGCCACGCTTGTCATTCTTCTTATGCGGTGCTCAATGACTCTCCCATACTTCATTTTATGGCTGATCAACTTAAATCCACGGTAATTAGTACAGCTTTGAATACCCCCCTTATTCTTGAAGTTGGTACATTCTTTGGGCATCTTGTTTGACCTAAAAATGAGGTTGAACAACTTAGTTAGCTACGCTCCAAGGCATCTCCACACTTCAATTGGGATACAATCAGGGCTCATCACCTTGCCTGCTTTCTTCCTTTTTAAAGTCTCCTTGATCTCAGACGGATTGGTTGCACAAAATGTTTGTTGGTATCATGAAAGGAGTCGTCCAGCTCAATGGCTGAGCTCCCATTCTCTCCATTGAACAGTTTGTTGAAGTACTCTCTTCATCTATTCTTGATCTCCTTGTCCTTAACCAGAATTTGATCTGTTCCATCCTTGATGCATTTGACTTGGTTGTCATTCCCCATCTTCCTTGGTAGTCCCTTTCGCTTCCCTCATGTTTAAACTCTGAAAGAGGCCCGACCCATTGCTTCACTCGCAGCTCGCTTTGTGGTCTCTTTGTCACCTTGTACTTCTATATGTTGTCTGCACTCCTATCCAGGTGTAGGCGAACATTCTTTCTTCTCCTTAATAGCCTTCTGGCATCATTGTTCCACCACTTGGTAACCTTTGCTTCGCTTGTACTTGACCTCAAACTCCTCTTAAGCCACCTTTCGAACTCAAGTTGCCATCTTCATCCACCTATTATTTGCATAACCTCCTTCCTCCCAAGAACCCTCCTTAATAACCCCCTCCTTGAAAGCCTGAGTTGCCTCCCCTTGAGCTTCCACCACTTCGTTCTAGCGACTTTGACGCACTTATTCCGCCGGACAGATATCTGAAAGTGGAAGTAAGCCAGCACCAAGCTTATGTCGTGGGACAACACTCTCTTTAGGTATCACCAATCTAGGCAAAAACCCGTCTGTCTTCTCTTCTCGAGAGGATGAAATCAATCTGGCTAGAGCGTTAACCACCACTACAAGTCACTAGATGGGATTCTCTCTTTCTAAAGAGGTTGCTAGCTATGATCATTTCGTAGGCTAAAGCGAAGCTTACATTTGGTTTCTTGGATGCATAGGATATCAGCACCTTCTCACCGTTGTATCACCAACTCCCGTAACTTACCCGCCAGGGACCCTACGTTCGAGCTACCTAAGCGGATCCTACTTGGCTTGGCTAGCTTCCTTACCCTTCATATTTGTCAAGTCAAATGCGAAGACCCTTGCTCATATTTCATTACACCTGGGCATCGATGTAGCGTGCCACTAAGGATGCGATGACCTTATCCTTGCCCACCTATCACCGTATCCATATCAGCATACGACTCACCAAAGGGGTGAGGGCCTGACCCTTGCCCATTTAAACGCCACCTGGGTTCAGATATGGCACGCCCCTAAGAGGGTTACGCCCCAACGGGCAGTCCAAACAAAAAATACCGTCCTACGGTCCTCCCCAAACCGGCCCCATTGTCCATACAGTTTGGACTGCCCTAAACCCAGCCCAAATGTTGGTCAGATATGGGCTGTCTGGACATGTCCGCCATGTCAGACCGAACAAGCCGGCCCCACCCCAAACCAACCAAATCGATATCTTTAAATTTGAACTATGTACTCCGGATAATATTTGTGTTTGAATTATGTATTTTTAAATTTGAACTGTTTATTCTATGTTCAATCTAAACCTTTCTAGTATTCAACAAGTTTGTTTGAAAAAAAATGAGAAGGGCAAAAAAATGGGGCCAACAAATGGGGAGGGGTGAAATGGAGCCCGCTGTTGTAGGGGCGGAAAATGGAGGAGCCGGATCCCTGCTGTCCGTGGACATATATGGGGCTAAAATTTGCTACTTGCCCTTGGAGATGCTCAGCCGGATATTATCTGAAGCATTGGTATTCCACTGGAGTCAATGCTATGTGTAGCCCTACCAATCGAGGCATCTAGCAAATATATTTTAACAAAATTGTTATTGTTATTACGTGATTGCAGCCATTCTGACACTTCAATTTTCGCAGTGGGTATCTGGAAATGCCCAAGGCTTGGATTTACTGAATTGAGGAACTGCGGTGCTGCCAGTGCTTGCTGTGTTATTCTCAAGTTGACCGGCTTTATGATTCTAGGAATGCTAACGATTCATTCTCACATTGTTTTAGATGGAATGCCAGTGTAGTGTATAGATACTCAGAAGTAGGTTGGCAATCCAACATGCATGATTGCCAACCATAACTGAAATTGATGATCATGTAGGGCATCAAAAATATTCAGAGTTTACATGTAATTCGGCCATTCACTGTTTCCAGTGTGCCCTGCCATAGGCACAGCCCATTTGATGTTTAAGAAGTCATGATGTTAAGTGGTGACTGAAAGACTTGCTAATGCTAATTGTTATCAGTTGTAAACCATGTGCCTGTCTTCGTGTTTATTTTCTTTTCCTGTCGTAATGAACATGCTGTTACTGATTTATTGGCTGCTGCTTGGTTTCGGTGTTTGAACTCGCTATTCAAGGTCTTGTGTAACGTTTGCCTAAAAAAGCACACCCCTAGGTGGCGGTAACACCAAATGATGGGCTGATGGCACATGCATCATGATTTTACACAAATCAACGATGGTAACATGCATCATGACTAGCACACATGAGGCTACCTATAGTGGGAGTAACATAGACTAGAATACATGAGACTACCTATAGTGGGAGTAACATACTCCCTCCGTTCCTAAATACTCTCTCCGGTCCTTTTTAGTTCGCATATAAGATTTGACTAAAGTCAAGCCTCGTAAAGTTTGACCAACTTTATAGAAAAAAGTATCGAACATTCACAATCTGAAATCAATACCAATAGATGTGTCATGACTTAAAGTTTCATATTGTATAACTTTAGCATGACAGATGTTGATATTTTTTCATATAAATACGGTCAAACTTTATGAAGTTTGACTTTAGATTCTAATATGCAGAGTAAAAAGGACCGAAGGGAGTACTTGTCTTTCTAGGCATTTCAACAAGTGACTACATACGGAACAAAATAAGTGAATTTACACTCTAAAATATGTCTACATACATCCGTATGTAGTAGTTATTTGAAATGTTTAGAAAGACAAATATTTAAGAACGGAGGGAGTAGATGAAACCTAAGCAAAAAAAATGATGTGCCAACTAATTAATGAGCGACAAATTGAGTAACATAGCTATTACTCATCATGAGTAACATCACATATACCAAGACAAAATGAGTCTATAATCTAATAAATGAAATGTTGCATGAGACCTCACACATACGTTGGTAGTATGAACTATGGAAACATGCATCATGGCAACAAAAGAGCATCAGCTTGCAGGTTCAGTTATGAAATTATCGTCCGAGTTATTTAGATGTATTCCCTCTATCCCAAAATACCAAAATATAAGACCATTTTACAGTTTGAAACGGAGGGTGTAACCATTCAGAAAGGAAGAGGCGCCTCATTACTTCAACATTAAACACACTAGTTAATTGTTTGTGACTTGCATTGATGGTCGCATGTTCCTCGATTTAGGTACACTAGTTAATTGCTTGTGACTTGCATTGATGGTCGCATGTTCCTCGATTTAGGTTAGTTGTAATGGGAAGTATCATATACTAGTATCATGCATATGATATTAGTATATGATATTATCTTTATAATGCATAGTATCATAAGTTAATATCTTAAGTTGCCTTATTAATTGTCATGCATGACACAAAGTAGTACATCATTTAATATGCTACGGCATCATGATATGATGCCATATCCTCTTTTTTTTCATTTAATTGTGTGTCACATCATTCAAAAAATCTAGTTGACATGCATGATACCGCATATGATACTCCCATTACGACCAGCCTTATTTTAGCCTTTCGGCAATGTGCGTTCAATGGGATACGCTCCGTCGACTTCGAAGATATTTGTGATAACTTCATCAATCTCAAAGATTATATGCCAGCTCAAGTCTTTCGGAGGTGCTCATAGGGGAGGGCATGCGTTCATAGGGATGAATATATATATTGGTAAGTTTTAATTAAGTTAATGCAGGACATGTATGTATAAGTGTTTCTGTCTACTGTGTTCAAAAAGTTGTCTGTGCGTTGGAATGATGCATATATGTTTCAGTATTAAACAGCAATCGAGTCAAACATATGCCTTAAACCCATCATATTGGAGTATAGGTAGAAGAAGGCAAGAAACATTTTAATTTAATTGAGGTTTTGGTAAAATTTGAGTTGATTTCAATGCAGAACATAATACTAGCAAAATTTGATTAAGTTTAATATAATATTGGTAAGCTTTAATTAAGTTAATGCAGGATATGTGGTTTCCAGTAGGATAAGAAAAGAAAAATATCGACTCGGTTTAGATTATTTCTAAGACAAGGGAGCATTATTTCTAAGACAAAGGTGCGTGGAGGAGAAAAAACCAAAGCAGAGGGATGCAGAGAGGAAACCCCGGTGGCAAGGAGAAAAGGAAAAGAAAAAGAAAAAAAAATAATACCCACACAAACCTCAGTGCAAGATCAAGGGCATAGGACTTAGATGTGCAATACTTATGGCACATCTAGATGTGCTTTAGCAAAACTGTATTAAGACTCTGAAATTCCTTCCAAAAATTCTTCAATCAGCGTTGGTGCCAAAAACTGGATTTTACAAGTCCTAGGATTGTAAGCACACATTGTTTCCACATTCCGCTGTGTTTACAGTTTCACTCTTGCAATCGTCTTCCCCGTTTCCGAACTCATGCAGCCAATATCTTTTGACATAACCCTGTGGAAGGATTGAACGGCGTATATAGTCGGGGCACACGATCTTAGGTGTAGAATTGCTTTCAGGGCAGTGGCTCCACCGTACTACGACATGGCAATGTACCTGCCATCTGCAGCCTACCTCCAATGGCAACTAGCTTCGTCTTGGCTGTGCCCTCCTATTCTTATTTGCTGGAACAGATAAGCTTGAGGGAGTCAACTTCCGAAGAGAAGCATGCAGCATCATGACTGCAAAACATAGCACAGCGAGTTACAAGAATAATCAGAAGACACGAAAAGGAAGGAGAGAGGTAAAAGGGTCATTCACCTGCATAACTCAACCCAATGGCATACACAAGAGCAAACTGCAGGTTGCATACATATAGTAGTATAGCAGTGGCTGTTCAGGAGCAAAACCGACGGATAGTTAGAGACAAGAGCATCAGACTACAGGTATACCATTCAAAATAAAAGAAAATTTAACAGGATAGCACCGAACCACAGGTGTGATATTCAAAATGAAAAGAAAGATGAACATGACCCATGTGTCTTAAGGTGATCATTTGGGCAGGTGGGATGAAGGTGTGAAAGAAAATTGGTAACTTGGCACTGTCCTAAGAATGTAGGCCTTGAGGTTTGTGTTTTACGCATCGAAAACCAGGTTGCTGCACTTGCGCCATTGCATCTGAGATTTCAAGTTACACAATGAGCAACAAGCAACTCCCATCAATGTATGCACTGGATACATGGATTAAACTTCTACAGTTTGTACAAATATTTTCCAATTGATTAAGAATGACTAATTGAGAAAACAAATGAGGAATTATTCTTAATGTGTACTGTGTGGCATCATGACCAAGTTCTCATGATATATATAGCGAATAAGAAAATATGTTGCATGGAATAATCAGTAAACTACATAAATAAATACTCCCTCCGTTCAAAAAAACTTATCCCAAGCTTGTCCCTCAAATGGATGTATCTACCACTAACTTGGTGCTAGATACATCCATTTGAGGGACAAACTTTTTCGGACGGAGGGAGTATACATTATGACCAAGTTGAACAACTTGAACAAGTTATGTGTTTTGTCATATTCAAGCATATGAATAATTTCTTGAAGAAAATAGAACTTTGTGGCATTTTTCTTGCTCGAAGCATTTACAAAGTTTGCTGAACAATTAACGAAGCAAACACGTCAGAATCATCATAAAGAAAGAAAAAAAAAGTCTTTCATTACCTGTACGTTGCTCTGTTCAAGATATCCTTTCTATCCCACAAGAATAGTAAGAAATGAATTCCCTATATATTCACTACCAATCTTATCTATTACTAGAAAACAAAGGACCCATGCCTATACACTGTCAGTAATGCTGCTGCAAATGAAATCCACCTAGCTGTTCGTTTCATCATTGCACTAGCAATGTTTGCGCAGAAACAGCATTCGAAACCCAACACTCACCAATCTGGGCACAGTGCAGAAGAGCCTGCCCAATTCCGGGCGCTCGTGTGGCGAGCTCCCACCGCTTCCGGCAGTACCGCACAGCCTCCCACACGGCGAGGCTGGCCAGCAACCCCAGCAGCGACATAGGCATCCGGTACCTGCACACATGCCGCCACAGACAGCAGCAGCAGCTGCTTTAGTACTCCATCCGCACGCACGGACATGCAAAGACAGGAAAGATAACGAAACGAAGGCAGGGATGAAGGAAAGAGGGCAGATGGCAGTGGCATACAGGCAGCAGGCGAAGACGAGGACGGATAGCGCGGCATAGTTGCGGGCGTAGCGGCGGACGTTCTCCTGGACGCGGAGTCGGGCCTGGGTGGGGGTCGGGGGCCAGGAGTAGGAGGCGACGCCGGGAGCGCCGATGAAGGCGAGGGACCAGGAGGGGGTGGGCGCGGCGAGGTCGGCGGCGGAGAGGCACGCAAAGGGGTTGAGCGCGAGGAGAGAGGCTAGGGTGCGCGCGAAGGCGAGGACGTCGGCGGCGGCGCCGGCCCCCGAGGAGGTGGATGCGGGGCTGGCGCGTGTGGGGGCGGCGGCGGCGGGTGCGGGGGCGGAGGAGTCGAGGAGGTCGAGGTAGCCGGAGTCGCGGAGCCAGCGGTCGAGAGCGGGGTCCGGGACGCTCAGCGAGAGGGGGTTGGGCTTGAACGACGACGACATGGCGCCGCTGAGCCGTACGATTAGGAGGACAGGGGTGGTGGCTGCTTTGCGTGTTTCTCTTCTCTTCAACTTAAAGAAGATCAGGAGCGAGCGCGCGTGCGCCGTGGGATGGGGAACGGAAATATTTTTGGCACAATCTTAGAGCAACCCAGTTAGGTATATAGAAAAATAATGAGGCATTGGTTTGATTTTTTCTCACCGATACCCTAAATTGAGGCTATCATTACAATGGTCTCACCTGTGTCATATTTTTAGGTCCCCACCCGAACACCCAGCGTCATCTCTGGCCTCCTTTTCCCTCTTTCTCTTCTCCTTTTCTTCTACACACCACGGGGCTACTACTCGAGCTCCATTTGATATCCGAGCCACCTAGTTGGATAGTGGGGCAGTAGGTTTGGAGCATACCATTGGCATGCCCTTATAGATGTTTTACACATATCTATCCCCTTCGTCCTAAAATGTAAGATTCTTGTTTTTTAAACAAAAAAAATGTAAGATTCTTGTTACATTATAATAGTGTCAAAAAATGTCTTACATTTTAGGATATCATTTTCTTACATTTATGCTACTTCTTTATAATTAATTGTATATTTTTGATACTTTTCTTACGTTTATACTAATTGTATACCATTATTGCATATTTTTGACATAATTTTATATTAATTGTGTTGGACTAACCTATTAATCCAATGTTGATTGATGTTTTTTCTATGTTTTTGAACTTCTAGAAAAACATCATGTTGAGGACAAAAAAAGTATATATAAGTATTTCTAAAAGTTTCTCATTCGGAAAGAGCCAGTGAACCAGAAGCCAACAGAGGGGGGCTCTATGGGCCCCACATGGCCCATGGTTAGACCGTAAGGTGAGGGCGTGTGGCCGAGCCGTACACGACGCTGATCCTTAGTGTCGTAGTTCTTTCTCCGACCCGGATCCTTCCTCGCGCCCGAAGTGGCGCTGGCGCAGGAAACATATGATCAGATGTTAGTGACACCTTTCGAGCTGGCGCTGACACTTCAACGCCGAAGGATAAGAAGACATGGTTGAACCGGGCACTAACCTCAGCGTAGCGGGGCAGCATGAAGCTTGTGTGGGATCAGGCGGACGCCATAAACAAGGCCGTGAAGGGCATGATGGATGTCTTCGCGGCCGACATGTAGGTAAGTGTTCATTGTGCAATTTATTTTATGCATGATAGTATAGCCAGTAGCGCTCAAGATATGTACCGGCTCAAAATCCGGTATGGATCTAGAATCTAAAAAAACTTTGCCTAGCAATTTTTCATACCCTGCCCTTCACCAGGGTGCAACTCCGTAGGAAAGATGTCGAGCTGCAGATTGGTGAATCACCACATTTAAAAAAAATACAGTGTGCAATAGCCCCCGAGACCAAGGTAGAGCGCAAGCAGCTGACCTGAGGATTGAACTCCTTCTCACTAGCAATTTGAAAATTTTAAGTAATAAACCGCTGAGCCAGTAACCCCCGAGACTTAGGTAAATTTGCCACAACCGGTCCGAGGATCAAATCCAGACTAGGGAACTAACTTAGAGGTAAACAAATATGCATTAGCTCCGAGACTCAGGTTGTGCGGCCGACTTGAGGATTGAATCTTCCTCAGAAACACTAGCATTAGTTATATTTTCTTTAAAACGCGGGCGCAATAGCCCCCGAGAGTGAGGCCTTCTCCAAGAGGTGGCCTTAGGATCGAATCATATCATGTTCTTTAACACAATTCATTTTATGTTTTGTCTTGTGCAAAAGGTTGCACTGGGAATCCAGCACCTCACCAAGGATCCAGTGACGATGAAGGAGCAACTCAGTCAGTCCAAGCTCAAGATTGTAACGCCTTGAGCAAAGCACCGAAACCGCCACTGGTATGACACCTCAGTTGTTATGCTTGTGTGCTCACATCCTTAATGGAATTTAGTAATGGCTTACATGTTTTGCCAGCATTTGTGAAGTGGTCGAGCGACGTGTTGCTGAGCTGGAGATCCAGCTCTGGATTGCCCAGCAGCAGGCGCAGTCAGAGGGGCAGGAAGCTCGACTCGCCTGAGAGACGGTCGAGAAGACCGCCACATTGCTCAAAGGAAGAGCAGGAGGCCAGCAAGGCTATCCGAGAAGCTTCCCTCCTTCTCCAACAAGATGTCAACAAGCACGTCGAGTGCTGCGGTCAGCTCAAGTCTAAGTGTTACACCTTGGTCGAGGACCTGCAAAAGTAGGCCCATGACTTGAATGAGGCCAAGATGCGCCGGGCTAGCGCCTAGAAGGAGTTGAACTAGGCGTCGGAGATCATGTCTAGTAAGCCATATCTTCTGTAGTGCATTTTCGAACGTCGTGCTTATGCCGAGCTGACACAAGCTTGGTGTCCTTTAATGAGCTTTGTCGATCTGCTGCAAAGTGTTGCTCGGTCCAATGACCACTACACCAACAACCATGATCACGATCACCGGCCACTACCATACAATAAAGTCCCAAGATTTACCTTTAGCATGTGGTAGTTTAAAAGTTTATGTGTGCCGTGCCGAAACAGATTGTTTGTTGTTACTAGAAAAATCATATCAATTCAATAGAAGGTGATAAACCATGAAATTTTAACACATTACACATTTATGAGTTCTCTTTAACTGCTTATGTTTGCAATTTTATTTTGCCGCATTGATGTGGGAGTGTTAGAGTTGTGTTAGCATACAGTAGGTAGTGTTATATTATAATTGAACATTGATGCCACAACAAGACATGATGTGAAATGTTATTTGCACGAACCCATCTAATAAAAGTTCTGTGTGGATGAAGTTTTTAAGACCCAGGGGAGACAACATGATGCAAGAGCTCAAGCTTGGGGATGCTTGATGTCTACTATGCAACTTTATTCTTATAGACTCTGTTGGGCCCCCAAGCGTAGAGTTTCATAGGACAACAACAAATTTCCCTCAAGTGGATGACCTAAGGTTTATCAATCCGTGGGAGGTGTAGGATGAAGATGGTCTCTCTCAAACATGTTGGAAATATGCCCTAGAGGCAATAATAAAGTTGTTATTACCATATTTCCTTGTTCTTGATAAATGTTTATTCTTCATGCTATAATTGTATTAACCAGAAACTCAAATACATGTGGGGATACATAAACAAACACCGTGTCCCTAGTGAGCCTCTACTACACTAGTTCGTTGATTAAATATGGTTAACGTTTCCTAACCATATACATGAGTTGTCATTTAATAACGAGATCACATCATTAGGAGAATAATGTGATGGACAAACCCAATCGTAAGTTTAGCATCTGACTGCGTCACTAAGTTGAAATTGATGTTGCTTTCTTAATGTCAAGTATCTATTCCTTAGACCATGAGATCATGCCACTCCCTAATACCAGAAGAATGCTCTTTGGGTATCAATCGTCACTTTGTAACCGGGTGATCATAAAGGTGCTCTTCAGGTATCTCGGAAGGTACTAGTTGGGTCGTATGGATAAAGACTGGGATGTGTCACTCCATGTGACGGAGAGATATCTCTGGTCCCTCTCGGTAATACAACATCCTAAGTAGCTTGCAAGCATGTGACTAATGTGTTCAGTCACGGGGATATTGTATTGCATAACGAGTAAAGAGTGTCAGGTAACGAGATTGAACTAGGTATGGTGATACCGATGATCGAATCTCGGGCAAGTAAAATATTACGAGACAAAGGGAATGGAATACATGATTGTTCAATCCTCGACACTGTGGTTCAAACCGATAAAGATTTTCGTTGAATATGTGGGAGTCATTATGGGCATCTAGGTCCCGCTATTTATTATTGATCGGAGAAGTTGTCTCGATCATGTCCGCATGTTCTCGAACCTGTAGGGTCACACACTTAACCTTCGGTAACGCTAGGGTAGTAATGGGATATTCATAATGTTGAGACCAAAGATAGTTGGGAGCCTGGGATGGGATCCAGGATATCATGAGGAGCTTCAAAATGGTCAGGAGATAAAGTTTCATATAAGGAAAGTGGTTTTCAGGGTTCCGGAAAATGTTCGGGATTTTTGGTATTGTACTGGGAAGGTTCTAGAAGGTTTCAGAGTGGGCCCCACATACATGGAGGGACCCAAATGGACATGGGTAGTGGGGTAAGGCCCCACAACCATGGTCCAAGCGCACCAAGACCCCCCTAAAAGGAATAGGATCATATCCTGAAGGGATAAGATCAAGATCCCTAAAAAGAGGGATCGCATCAGTGGGGAAGGAAAAGAGGGGATTTCCTGCCCCACCTTGGCCGTCGGCCCTTAGGGCTTGGAGGAGTGGCCAAGCCCTCTCCCCCATGCCTATATAAAGAGAGGAGGCGTAGGGGGCAGCAGCCCATCCAACCCTAGGCGCATCCCCTCCCTGTTACACCTCCCTCCTCCTTCATAGACACTTGGGGAAGCCTTGCCGGAGTTCCACCATAAACTCCATCACCACGCCGCCGTGCTGGCCTAGATCTTGTCTACCTCTCCCTCTTCCTTGCTGGATCAAGAAGGTGAGACGCCACTGAGCCATACGTGCGCACTCGGAGGTGCCGTTCGTGCGGTGCTGGATCAGATTGGATCTCGAAGAAAGTACGCTATGCCAACCCCTTTCATTAGGACGCTTCCGCTTTCGGTCAACAAGGGTATGTAGACACTTTCCCTCTCGTTGCTAGCATCTAGTAGATTGGATCTTGGGTGAATTCGTATGAACATTTTTGTTTCCATGCAATGATTCCCATCCAAAACAACCCTGCAATCAAATACAAAAAGTCTCTTGTGTCCCCAACACACCCAATACAATTGTTAGTTGTATAGGTGCACTAGTTCGGCTAAGAGGTGATGATAGATGTGTAATATGGATGATAGAAATAACTTTTTATAATCTAAACAATTGAAAACAGCAAGGTAGCAAAGCGAGCAAAACGACGTTTCAATGCTTAGAAACAAGGCCAAGGGTTCATACTTTCACTAGTGCAATCTCTCAACATCATTAACATAATTGAATCACATGAAAATCCCTCAAAGTGCACCAAAGAATCACTCCAAAGTCTCCACTCCTATTAGAGAAAGTAGGATGAAATCACGTAGGTAATAAATCACCTCAAAGTTGTGTTGATGCCCTTCTTTCACCACAAGATAAATAATTTTATGGGGAAAAATCATGTTAAAAAATGAGGTCGATCGGAGTTATGGATCTCTGACAATAAAAGAAATTGTGCTCGGCCTCAGAAATAGTACAAAAAATAGAGAGAAACAAAGGAGATTATATCTGATCTCGGAGGGGCTCCCTCCCTCCAGTAGCCATGGAGGCCAAGGAACAGAGGGGGAAACCTTCTTCCATCTAGGAGGATGGCCAAGGAAGAAGAAGAAGGAGGGGGGCTGATATGTCTTTGATGTATCTATAATTTTTGATTGTTTCATGCCATTATCCTATAACTTCCACATAGTTTTGGCAAAAATCCATATTATTTCTATTTGAACGAACCTATTAACCCACTTCCAAAGGCCAACTCGTGTATTCTATTCTTTTTGGGGGTTTTTAGGCGAAAAATTCATGGAGTCGAAATGACATGAAAATTTACGTCGATTTTTTGGGGAATATATCTGATTTTTTGGCGTAAGAATTTGCAATAGGAGGCCCATGGGCTCCACAAGCTCAGAGCACATTCCTAGCCTCCAGGCGTGCCGAGTGAGCCTGTGGCCACCCGTAAGTCGGTTGGAGGTGTACTTCGGCCGGAAGGAAGCTAATATCGGGAAATATTGTGTTAAAATTTTAGCCTGATCAGAGTCACGAATATCTAGATATTTAAGAAATGGTGCTTGGCCCGTAAAATAGTACCAAAAACAAAGAAGAAACCCTAGAGGAAAGAGAGATCCAATCTCGGAGGGGCTCCTGCCCCTCGGGGGTCGTGGAGGTCAAGCACTAGAGGGGGAACCCTTATCCCATCTAGGGGGAGGCCAATCAAGAAGAAGAAGGAGGGGGGATCTCTCCCCTCTCTTTCAGTGGCGTCGGAGCACTGCCGGGGGAACCATCATGATGGCGATCATCTCCAACAACAACGCCGTCTTCATGAACACCTCTAAAAGAGCATGGTGCCCCCATGTTTGGTTTTGGTAATTGATGACAATCCCTATGGACTAATGGTTGCCTGCTACTTCTTGAGCTTGCGTTGGTTTTTCCCTTGAAGATAAAAGGGTGATACAACAAAGTAGAGATAAGTATTTCCCTCAGTTAAAGAACCAAGGTATCAATCCAGTAGGAGACAACGAACAAATCACCAATACCTGCACAAACAATCAAACACTTGCACCCAACGCGATAAAGGGGTTGTCAATCCCTTCACGGTCACTTGCAAAAGTGAGATCTGATAGAGATAGATAAAACTAAACAAAAGATAAAGTAAATATTTTTGGGGTTTTTTGGTTTATAGATCGAAAAGTAAAAGATTGCAAAATAGTAGATCGGAAACTTATATGATGGAAAATAGACCCGGGGCCATAGGTTTCACTAGAGGCTTCTCTCAAGATAGCAAATAATATGGTGGGTGAACAAATTACTGTCGAGCAATTGATAGAAAAGTGCAAAGTTATGACGATATCCAAGGCAATGATTATGAAATATAGGCATCACGTCCGTGTCAAGTAGACCGACTCCTGCCTGCATCTACTACTATTACTCCACACATCGACCGACTCCTGCCTGCATCTAGAGTATTAAGTTCATGAAGAACAGAGTAACGCTTTAAGTAAGATGACATGATGTAGAGGAATAAACTCGAGCAATATGGTGTAAACCCCATCTTTTTATCCTCGATGGCAACAATACAATACGTGCCTCGCTGCCCCTACTGTCACTAGGAGAGGACACCGCAAGATTGAACCCAAAGCTAAGCACTTCTCCCATTGTAAGAAAAACCAATCTAGTTGGCCAAACTAAACCGATAGTTCGAAGAGAATTATAAAGATATCAAATCATGCATAAAAGAATCCAGAGAAGATTCTAATAATATTCATAAATAAGCTGATCATCAATCCATAATTCATCGGATCTTGACAAACACACCGCAAAAGAAGATTACATCGAATAGATCTCCAAGAACACTGAGGAGAACATGTGATAGAGGCAAAGGTGTCCCATCTTTCGATGAGATGGTGGCTATTGTTTTGGAGGAAGTCGACTTTGACGATCCGACTATGAACGTGCGAGGACGTCACGCCTTAGCAATCGCTAAACCAACTCCGAGAGGTTATTGACCACACCGGAGCATGAAAAACCTGACCACGAAGGTCCGTTTCCTGCAGGAAAACAAAGAACAAGCAAGAAACTAAGATTGCAATCTGGATATTGCGAATATAAGAGGAAAGCTTTATTGAATAAGGTGGGGCTCTGTGACACCTTTGTCTGGTCGTTGAACACAAATGAAGTACGCGAAGTTGCAGCTATGGTGAACTTTAATCTAAACAAAACCCAAAGTCTAAACGATGCCCTAAGGGCTCAAGTCATGCCGAAATTCACGGAAAATTTCGGCATGACCTTTGCTAAAAAGTGGACAAATCGAGCGCCTGAAATTTGCTGGAACGGAAATGAACCAACATTCTGGCAAAACATAGGCCACTCAGAATCATTCCCTGCAAACAACAAAAGGCCACTTATGTGACGCCCCCGATTCAATCGTACACTAATCATACACGCAAACGTGTACGATCAAGATCAGGGACTCACGGGAAGATATCACAACACAACTCTACAAATAAAAATAAGTCATACAAGCATCATATTACAAGCCAGGGGCCTCGAAGGCTCGAATACAAGAGCTCGATCATAGACGAGTCAGCGGAAGCAACAATATCTGAGTACAAACATAAGTTAAACAAGTTTGCCTTAAGAAGGCTAGCACAAACTAGGATACAGATCAAAAGAGGCGCATGGCTCCTGCCTGGGATCCTGCTAAACTACTCCTGGTCATCGTCAGTGGGCTGCACGTAGTAGTAGGCACCTCCAGTGTAGTAGGAGTCATCGTCGACCGTGGCGTCTGGCTCCTGGGCTCCATCGTCTGGTCGCAGCAAACGGGTATAGAAAGGGGGAAAAGAGGGAGCAAAGCAACCATGAGTACTCATCCAAAGTACTCTCAAGCAAGGAGCCACACTACATATGTATGCATTGGTATTAAATGGAATGAGGGTATCATATGTGGACTGAACTGCAGAATGCCGGAATAAGAGGGGGATAGCTAGTCCTATTGAAGACTACGCTTCTGGCCACCTCCATCTTGCAGCATGTAGAAGAGAGTAGATGGTAAGTTCACCAAGTAGCATCGTGTGGCATAATCCTACCCGACGATCCTCCCCTCGTTGCCCTGTTAGAGAGCGATCACCGGGTTGTATCTGGCACTTGGAAGGGTGTGTTTTATTAAGTAACCGGTTCTAGTTGTCATAAGGTCATGGTACAACTCCAAGTCGTCCTGTTACCGAAGATCATGGCTATTCGAATAGATTAACTTCCCTATAGGGGTGCACCACATTTCCTAACATGCTCGATCCCCTTTGTCCGGACACACTTTCCTAGGTCATGCCCGGCCTCAGAAGATCAACACGTCGCAGCCCTACCTAGGCACAACAGAGAGGTCAGCACGCCGGTCTAAATCCTATGGCGCAGGGGTCTGGGCCCATCGCCCATTGCACACCTACACGTTGCGAGGGCGGCCGGTGAGCAGACCTAGCAACCTCCATTACAAAGGAAGTTACGTTACGCGGTCCAACCCGGCGCGCGCCGCTCAGTCGCTGACATCATGAAGGCGAAGGCTTCGGCTGATACCACAACGTCGAGTGCCCATAACTGTTCCCACGTAGTTGGTTAGTGCGTATAGGCCAGTAGCCAGGCTCAGATCAAATACCAAGATCTCGTTAAGCGTGTTATCTTGAAGTCACCGCGAACGCCGACCAGTGCCAGGCCCACCTCTCACCTGGGTGGTCTCAACCTGCCCTATCGCTCCACCTCGAAGATCCACACAGAGGGCCGTCGGGAAAGTATGTCCTCCAGCCCCCAATTCAGTGAATCAACCGCGGGTACTCAAATGAGCCGACCCAACTTTAGTCACACATATATCATGTAATATGTATAGTATATACCCGTGATCAACACCCGACGTGATCACGACCCGATAGTATAGCATGGCAGACAGACAAGAATGTAGGGCCACTGATGATAAACTAGCATCCTATACTAAGCATTTAGGATTGCGGGTAAGGTATCAACAGCTGGAGCAACAATGACAGGCTATGCATCAGAATAGGATTAACGGAAAGCAGTAACATGCTACACTACTCTAATACAAGCAGTAGAGAGAAGAGTAGGCGATATCTGGTGATCAAAGGGGGGGCTTGCCTGGTTGCTCTGGCAAGAGAGAGGGGTCGTCAACACTATAGTCGTACTGGGTAGCAGCGGCATTGGTCTCGTTGTCTATCGGAGAGAAGATGGGGAAGAAACAATAAATATAAGCAAACAGATGCATAGCGATGCATGACATGACAAGTAGAGGTGCTAGGGGTGCCCTAATGCGGTATGAGGTGGTACCGGTGAAGGGGGGAAACATCCAGGAAAATATCCGGTGTTTCGCGTTTTTGGACAGATGAACTAGAGGGGCGAACGGGCTGCGTATCCGGATTTGTCTCGTCGTTCTGAGCAACTTTCATGTACAAAGTTTTTCCATCTGAGGTAATGGTTTATTTTATATTAATTTTAAAAGATTTAAATTAATTTTAGAATTTATTTAATTAATTTAATTCAACATTATCCAGAACAGTGTTTGCTGACGTCATCATTACATCAGCAGTTGACCTGGTCAACCTGACAGGTGGGTCCCACCTATCAGTGACCCATTTTAATTAAACACATTAATTAACCTAATCAAGATTAATTAGGGGTGTGGGCCCCACTATCATTGACTAATTAGTTAACTAATGATAGTTAATTAAGTTAATTAGCTAGTTAGGTTAATTAAACATGATTAATTAAGTTAATTATTTTAGTTAATTAATTAATTAAGTAAGTAAATTTATTTTTATTATATATATATTTTTTAATCTTTTTTTAATAAACGTTCTGGGTCGTGGGCCCCGGCTGTCATTGGGCCAGGGGGCCATAGCGGTTACGGGCACTGGGGATGCGAGCGCTGGGCGATGCGAGCGCCCAACCCAGGAGAGGGTCGAGCAATGCAGATGGGCGCCCGCACCGGGCGCCGGATGCGGCAGCGATGAGGCCCGACGAACAGTGCAGGGAAACGGCGGACACGGCCTGCAACGAGAAGCTCCGCGACAGCGTTGGTCGGGGCGAGGCGGAGTGCGGGGCGGTGGCGCGCCGTGAGGCGAGCGAGCGGCGTAGGCGAGGCGATGCTCGGGTGAGCGACAGGCGGAGGAGCGTTGGGCGGCGGTGAGCCGCAGCAGCAGAGCGGCGGGAGGGCGCCGCGGGGGGGGGGGGGGGGGCGGAGCGGGGGGGGGGGGGGGGGGGGGGGGGGGGGGGGGGGGGGGGGGGGGGGGGGGGGGGGGGGGGGGGGGGGGGGGGGGGGGGGGGGCAGAGCAGGCCGGCGGCGTGCGCGTGTGGAGGAGGGCGCGGTCGCCATGGTGCTGGTTGTGGAGAGCGCGAGCGAGGTGCCAGTGCGGGCTGCACAGCACGGCGACGCGAGAGCAGCGCACGGGAGGCTGCGGGCGAGGCCAGGGGCCGAGCGGGAGCGCGGCGAGGTCGTCGGGTGAGGAAGAGGGCGGCAACGCGGTGGGGTAGAGCAACAACAGAGGGCCCGCCACGGCGCGGGTGCAGCGCATGCGGGTGGTAGCGGTGGAGGGCGAGTGCGGCCTAGAGCGGGCGGGAACGGCGTCGGGCGTGGAGGACGGTGTTCGACAGGGAGAGAGGGGAAGAGGAGGCCGAGGGCCTCACCGTAGGGGGGGGGGGGGGGGGGGGGGGCGGGGGGGGGGGGGGGGGAGGTCGAGGACGATGGCGAAGACGGAGAGGACGGCGGGGTCCAGTCGCGTCGGAGGCGGTGACGGTGAGCGTCGACGACGGGGTTGGGGCGTCGTGCCCGAACCAGTGCGGGCAGAGGGGGGTGCGAGGAGCGAGGGGAGTGGGTTTTTTTGCCCCGATCCAGATTGGATCGGGAGAGGGGAGAGGGAGTGGCGACGTGGGGGGAGGGGAGTGGGAGCGGTAGTGGGGCAGGGGGGTTATGGAGTGAGGGGGGCCGGCCTGGTTGGCCCTTTGCCCAGTTGGGTTGGCCAGCTGGGCCACAGATGGCCCGAGGGGGGGCTTTCTCCCTTTTTCTTTTTTTGTTTTAGTTTTTCTTTTTATTTATTTTCTTTTATGTTTTAATTCATTTTAAAATACTTAGGCACTTTATAAAAATGTGATTATCACACCATAATTACATATGCAAATTATGGCACCGCCCGAACATTTTTGTTTTATCTTTTGAAAGCTTTTATTATTTAATTTTATTTTAAATTTGAATTTGAATCGGTTTTGAACTAACCCGAGATTAACTACAGTGATAGAGGTGACGTGGCATCGTTAACATGGGATTGCTGTAGCATGATTATCCGGGCGTTACAAAACTCCTCCACTACAAGAAATCTCGTCCCGAGATTTAGGAGGTAGAAGGAAATAGTGCGGGGTATTCATCACGCAGGCGGTCCTCGCGTTCCCAAGTGGCTTCATCTTTAGAGTGATGCGACCATTGGACCTTGAGGAACTTGATCGCTTTCTGACGTGTGTGGCATTCAGCTTGGTCAAGAATGCGGACCGGATGCTCTTTATAGGAGAGGTCCTGTTGCAATTCGAGCACTTCATGATCCACTGCTCGGATTGGATTCTTGAAGCAACGGCGGAGCTGTGACACGTGGAACACGTCATGAACCTGAGAAAGGTTCGGCGGAAGCTCCAGTTGATATGCCAGTTTTCCATGCCTTTCGAGAATAGTGAAGGGACCGATATAGCGAGGAGCTAGCTTGCCCTTGATCCCGAAGCGGTGAGCACCCTTCATTGGTGTAACTCGAAGATAAGCCTTTTCGCCAGGTTGATAGACCATGTCTTTGTGATGACGGTCATACTGACTTTTCTGACGTGATTGAGCAGTCTTGAGATTCTCGCGAATAATGCGGACTTGTTCTTCGTCCTGTTGGATAATATCCAGACCGAAGAGTGGACATTCCCCAGTTTCTGACCAGTTCAGAGGGGTCCGACACTTTCTTCCATATAATACTTCGAAGGAGGACATCTTCAGACTAGCTTGATAGCTATTATTATAAGAGAACTCGGCATATGGAAGAGATTCCTCCCATTTCTTGCCGAAGGAAATTACACAAGCTCGAAGCATGTCTTCGAGAACCTGGTTGACACGTTCAACCTGCCCTTACGACTGAGGATGAAACACAGTACTGAACGATAGATGAGTTCCCATAGCTTCTTGGAAACTTGCCTAGAATCTTGAAGTAAACAAGCTGCCACGGTCTGAACTGATAACCAGTGGAATTCCGTGAAGTGAAACAATTCTGGACATGTAGAGAGTTGCAAGCTGACTAGCAGTGATTGTTTCTTTGACCGCCAGAAAATGTGCAACTTTAGAAAGCCAGTCAATGACGACAAGAATAGCATCATTACCTTTCTGCGATTTGGGAAACCCAGTGACGAAATCCATTTCAACATGGTCCCATTTCCATTCAGGAATAGAGATAGGTTGCAGAGTTCTAGCAGGCCTTTGATGCTCTGCTTTGATACAGCGGCAAACATCACACTCAGCAACATATCGAGCAATGTCCTGCTTCATATTAGACCACCAGAATCTTTGTCAAATATCCTGATACATCTTTGTACTACCAGGATGGATGGACAGAGGCATATCATGAGCTTCTTTCATAACCTTTTTAGTCTGATCCAGGTTTTTCCTCGAACATGGTACCACTAGGCGGCCTTTGAAGTACAAGGCGCCATCTTCGGCGATAGTGAAGAATGAGGGCATTCCTTCTGCGAGATGGCGTTTAATCTTCTGGACTTCAGAGTCGTAACCTTGAATAGTCTTTATACCATCTATGAGATCTGGTATGACAGCCAGGGTATTTAGAGAACCCTTAGTAACAACACGAAGATTCATCTTTTGGAACTTTGGGGGAGGGGGAGCGAGTGCACCGGGGGGAACAATATGAAGGTTCAGCTTTTTGAATTCTTCAACAAGCAAGGGCTGAACTTTGTGAACCTGGAGGTGGTTGCATTAAGACTTGCGGCTCAAGGCGTCAGCCATTACATTAGTCTTGCCTGGGGTATAGGATATACCCATGTCAAAATCTGCAATAGTCTCCATCCATCTCTGCTGACGGAGGTTTAGGTCTGGCTGAGTAAACAGATACTTTAGACTTTGATGGTCGGTGAAGATCTCGCAACGATTACCGAGAAGGTAATGTCTCCACTGCTTCAAAGCATGAATGATAACAGCAAGCTCGAGGTCGTGAACTGGGTAGTTTTCTTCATGAGGGCGCAGTTGACGAGAGGCATAAGCAATCACTCTGCGCTCTTGCATTAGTACGCAGCCTAATCCTTGACGGTAAGCGTCGCAGTAAATGACGAAGTCCTTAGTATCAGGTGGAGCAAGCACTGGGGCAGAAGTCAACTTGTCTTTGAGCGCCTGGAAACTTTCCTGACACTTGTCTATCCATTGGAACTTGACACCCTTATGCAACAGGTTAGTCAAAGGCCTGGCAATCTTGGAGAAGTTCTCGACGAATCGACGGCAATAGCTGGCGAGACCGAGAAAACTTCGGACTTGCTTGACATTCTTCGGGGGAGTCCAATCGACAATAGCCTGAACTCGTTCAGGGTTGACGGCAATACCATCCTTGGAGATGACATGCCCAAGATAGGTTACTTCGGGGAGCCAGAATTCACACTTGGAATACTTAGCATAGAGTTGATGCTCTCGAAGCTTTTCCAGCACAAGACGAAGATGTTCAGCATGTTCTTCTTTGTTCTTGGAAAATACAAGGATATCGTCCAAATAAACCATGACGAACTTGTCGAGGTAATCCATGAATATATAGTCCATCAGACGAGAGAAAGTGGCTAGAGCATTCGTTAAGCCGAATGACATGATGGTGTACTCGTATGATCCATACCGAGTCACGAAGGCGGTCTTTGGGATATCCTCTTCACGAACACGGATCTGGTGGTAACCCAACCTCAAGTCGAGTTTGGAGAACACTGATGATCCAACCAGTTGATCATAAAGATCATTGATCCGAGGAAGAGGATATTTATTCTGAATGGTAGCTTGGTTTATAGGACGGTAGTCTTGGACTAATCGGTTCGTCCCATCCTTCTTCTTAACAAAGAGAGAAGGTGCTCCCCAAGGAGAGCAACTAGGGCGAACGAAACCTTTGCTAAGAGATTTGTTGATTTCCTCCTTAAGCTCAATGAGTTCATGCGGCGGCATCTTGTAGGGTCGTTTGGCTATAGGAGTGGTGCCTGGTTTCAAGTCGATGATGAATTCGACAGCTCTAGCAGGGGGAATCCCTAGAAGTTCTTCCGGAAAGACATCTTGGAATTCACGAACGATGGGAATGTTTTCAATGCCCTCGAGTGGTGCAGCGTTCAACGCATTCAAGGCATAAAGCCGTGCCTCGGTGTTCTGAACTAGATGAGCTTGGTAAGAAGTTATTTCATCAGAAGGGTGTAGCAGATGGACGATATTAGTGGCGCAAACTATAGAAGCAGTATGCACTTTCAACCAATCCATTCCCAGAATGAGGTCGATGCTACATGACTTCAGTATGATGGGAGAGACAAGGAATTCTAGTCCTTCGATTTCAACGGGGACGTCGTTGCAAATCATGGAGGTCCGACATAGGCCCGCGGGAGTGTGTACTAATAGCAAAGTGTTCATGTCCTCGCTTTTAATGCCATGCATGAATGCAAAATCCTCTGACATGAATGAATGTGATGCACCTGTATCGAATAAAACAGATGCTGGTACTGAATTTACGAGGAGTGTACCCATCACGATAGCAGGCTGGTCTAGAACTTCGTTGAGATCAACGTGGTTGGCATGAACACGACCATAAGACCTGGCATTGTTGTTGCGAGGCTGGTTGCTTCCACGGCCAGCTGCAGGAAGGGCCAGTTGATTCTGGTTCTGAAAGCAGTTCCTGGCGAGGTGACCTAGTTGGCCACACTTGTAGCACAGACCATTATTGGGAGTGGGAACAGGAGCTCGGAGTGGTGGAGCTGGAAGTCTTGGCTGCCTATTTGATGGGGGAGGCAGACGCGGTGCAGCATAGGACTGTCTTGGAGTAGGTGCAGTTGGCTGGTACATGCTGTTGGGAATCCATATCCTACGCTTCTGCGAGGACGGGCCCGAAGATGAGCCCGTGTCATGGTTGCGCCTGTGAGAGCTCTGGTGTTCCTGTAGACCAGTTTCGACATTGATGGCCTTGTTCACCAAGGTGGCGAAATCAGCAAAGTCATGCACTAAAAGTGCGAGCTTGATGTCAGCTTGAAGTCCATCATGAAACTTCTCCTGTCTGCGTGCATCAGTTGCAATGTCTTCTTCAGCATAGCGGGACAGATCCAGAAACCCCCGCTGATAAGCTTCCACAGTTTTGTTGCCTTGGGTGAGGTTGCGGAACTCACGCTTCTTACGGTCCATGACTCCTTAAGGAATGAAGTGAGCACAGAAAGCAGCTTGGAAGTCTGGCCAGGTGATGATTGTTCCAACCGGCAGAGTACGCCTGTGGCTGTCCCACCATTGAGCAGCGGGTCCTTTCAGGAAGAAGGAAGCAAAGGTGACATAGCTGGCAGGGGCTACATCAGCAGACTCCATCTCATAGTTGATGTCACGGAGCCAGTCATCAGCATCCAGAGGCTGAGTTGAGCTGCGGTACATGGTTGGGTTGAGGCGCATGAAATCCTGCAGTGTCACTTGGGCTGGCTGCTGGTTCATATTGGGGCGAGGAAACTGAGCCATCATATTTTCCATGAACTGACGGTTCAGCTAGAAATGTTGGATCATACCAGCCATGTACTCAGGCGGTGGAGGGGCATGGACACCACGACCATGACCACCTGGTCTAACCATCCCGCTAATATATAACAGGGGTAGGTCAGCATTGAGAATTTGCAAGGGCAAACATCATTCATGATAAAACATGCATAATGAAAGGAACACGATAGATACTACATAGTAGTTGGCATATCTTACAAAAGAGATCATGCATAGAGTTCGGTACATAGAGTTCAGTACATAGGCTAAGAACATCATAGGCGGCACGCAGGCTCATGGCGAATGCATCTAACACTAATAAGCAAGCCTACATCAGTCCCAGGAGGAACTGTGGAGGTAGGTGTAGCCGGACAGCTGGTAGTGACGCGAAGGGAAGTCCTCCACGTGAGTAGCCTGGGGTCCGTGGATACTCTAGTGCGGAACCCGACGTGCAGGTGGCAGGAGAGGACCAAGTGCGGGAGAGTAGCCTCCCACATCCGGCCAGCCGACACCCTGGGGCATCACGGTCCTGGCAGGGTAGATCACAGAACGCGACAGATCACCAGATCGGACAGAGGGGTGCAACAGCGTCAGAGCACGGTACAGGTGCTGACGGGTGGTGTACAACTCGTGGGGAAGAGCTCGGTTAGCTTTATCCAGCCCATCAGCATGCAGAACCAGGTTCTAATGGTACAAGGGCTCTCGGGTGACAGTGGAGTAGGCAGAAGTGTAGTATCCCTCCGCACCAACATCGGATGCGATAGCAATGTGCCTGAAGGGGGAGGTGTCCAATTCCCGGTACTCTCCACGAAGACGTGTCAGAGCAGCATAAGCAGCATCGTGGACCGCCATGTCGATAGTCACTCCAACACCATGAGCAGTGTGCAGCACGGTAGTGGAGTCATACTCCCGAGAGTAGAGGTGGACGATGGCACGGTACTGCTCCTGGTTGAAGTCCTGGTACTCCTCGTAGACGGTGTACTCAGGGTGCCAGCGATAACCCAGATAGGTCATCATCTCAACCAACACAACAGGTGATCCTGAGGCACCAATGGCCGTCGTGTGGCGCACGACCTGTCTCGTGGGTTCCATCTGAAAACAAAGATGTTTCAAAGGAGTCAAATGACAGTGTGGATAATGTTCAATATACTACTCTAAAGAATAGCTAGGGCTTATCCAACTTTGGGGTGAACGTGGTCACGGGATCCTAATGTTAGGGTTAGTAAAATCATTTAACCCGAGTAGAAGAGAGTTTAGAGTTCTAGAGTAAAGATCGAGGAGTAAAAGATCCTAATACCACCCAAATGGCGATGTGGGCCCGTAAGACACACATCCATGTTAGTAAAAAGTTTTGTAATGTCTAGACTCGACTTCGGCCAAGGAGTGTCGAAGGGGGATTCCTACAGGCAGCCGGCTCTGATACCAACTTGTGACGCCCCCGATTCAATCGTACACTAATCATACACGCAAACGTGTATGATCAAGATCAGGGACTCACGGAAAGATATCACAACACAACTCTACAAATAGAAATAAGTCATACAAGCATCATATTACAAGCCAGGGGCATCGAAGGCTCGAATACAAGAGCTCGATCATAGACGAGTCAGCGGAAGCAACAATATCTGAGTACATACATAAGTTAAACAAGTTTGCCTTAAGAAGGCTAGCACAAACTGGGATACAGATCGAAAGAGGCGTAGGCCTCCTACCTGGGATCCTCCTAAACTACTCCTGGTCGTCGTCAGCGGGCTGCACGTAGTAGTAGGCACCTCCAGTGTAGCAAGAGTCGTCGTCGACGGTGGCGTCTGGCTCCTGGGCTCCATCGTCTGGTCGCAGCAAACGGGTATAGAAAGGGGGAAAGAGGGAGCAAAGCAACCGTGAGTACTCATCCAAAGTACCCACAAGCAAGGAGCTACACTACATATGTATGCATTGGTATCAAATGGAATGAGGGTATCATATGTGGACTGAACTGCAGAATGCCGGAATAAGAGGGGGATAGCTAGTCCTATTAAAGACTACGCTTCTGGCCACCTCCATCTTGCAGCATGTAGAAGAGAGTAGATGGTAAGTTCACCAAGTAACATCGTGTAGCATAATCCTACCCGGTGATCCTCCCCTCGTCGCCCTGTTAGAGAGCGATCACCGGGTTGTATCTGGCACTTGGAAGGGTGTGTTTTATTAAGTAACCGGTTCTAGTTGTCATAAGGTCATGGTACAACTCCAAGTCGTCCTGTTACCGAAGATCATGGCTATTCGAATAGATTAACTTCCCTATAGGGGTGCACCACATTTCCTAACATGCTCGATCCCCTTTGTCCGGACACACTTTCCTAGGTCATGCCCGGCCTCAGAAGATCAACACGTCGCAACCCTACCTAGGCACAACAGAGAGGTCAGCACGCCGGTCTAAATCCTATGGCGCAGGGGTCTGGGCCCATCGCCCATTGCACACCTACACGTTGCGAGGGCGGCCGGTGAGCAGACCTAGCAACCTCCATTACAAAGGAAGTTACGTTACGCGGTCCAACCCGGCGCGCGCCGCTCAGTCGCTGACATCAAGAAGGCTTCGGCTGATACCACAACGTCGAGTGCCCATAACTGTTCCCACGTAGTTGGTTAGTGCGTATAGGCCAGTAGCCAGGCTCAGATCAAATACCAAGATCTCGTTAAGCGTGTTATCTTGAAGTCACCGCGAACGCCGACCAGTGCCAGGCCCACCTCTCACCTGGGTGGTCTCAACCTGCCCTATCGCTCCACCTCGAAGATCCACACAGAGGGCCGTCGGGAAAGTATGTCCTTCCAGCCCCCAATTCGTGAATCAACCGCGGGTACTCAATGAGCCGACCCAACTTTAGTCACAACATATATCATGTGTAGTAGGTATAGTATATACCCGTGATCAACACCCGACGTGATCACGGCCCGACAGTATAGCATGGAAGACAGACAAGAATGTAGGGCCACTGATGATAAACTAGCATCCTATACTAAGCATTTAGGATTGCAGGTAAGGTATCAACAGCTGTAGCAACAATGACAGGCTATGCATCAGAATAGGATTAACGGAAAGCAGTAACATGCTACACTACTCTAATGCAAGCAGTATAGAGAAGAGTAGGCGATATCTGGTGATCAAGGGGGGGGGGCTTGCCTGGTTGCTCTGGCAAGAGAGAGGGGTCGTCAACACCGTAGTCGTACTGGGTAGCAGCGGCATTGGTCTCGTAGTCTATCGGAGAGAAGAGGGGGAAGAAACAATAAATATTAAGCAAACAGATGCATAGCGATGCATGACATGACAAGTAGAGGTGCTAGGGGTGCCCTAATGCGGTATGAGGTGGTACCGGTGAAGGGGGGAAACATCCAGGAAAATATCCCCGGTGTTTCGCGTTTTTGGACAGATGAACTAGAGGGGCGAACGGGCTGCGTATCCGGATTTGTCTCGTCGTTCTGAGCAACTTTCATGTACAAAGTTTTTCCATCTGAGGTATGGTTTATTTTATATTAATTTTAAAAGATTTAAATTAATTTTAGAATTTATTTAATTAATTTAATTCAACATTATCCAGAACAGTGTTTGCTGACGTCATCATTACATCAGCAGTTGACCTGGTCAACCTGACAGGTGGGTCCCACCTATCAGTGACCCATTTTAATTAAACACATTAATTAACCTAATCAAGATTAATTAGGGGTGTGGGCCCCACTATCATTGACTAATTAGTTAACTAATGATAGTTAATTAAGTTAATTAGCTAGTTAGGTTAATTAAACATGATTAATTAAGTTAATTATTTTAGTTAATTAATTAATTAAGTAAGTAAATTTATTTTTATTATATATATATTTTTTAATCTTTTTTTAATAAACGTTCTGGGTCGTGGGCCCCGGCTGTCATTGGGCCAGGGGGCCATAGCGGTTACGGGCACTGGGGATGCGAGCGCTGGGCGATGCGAGCGCCCAACCCAGGAGAGGGTCGAGCAATGCAGATGGGCGCCCGCACCGGGCGCCGGATGCGGCAGCGATGAGGCCCGACGAACAGTGCAGGGAAACGGCGGACACGGCCTGCAACGAGAAGCTCCGCGACAGCGTTGGTCGGGGCGAGGCGGAGTGCGGGGCGGTGGCGCGCCGTGAGGCGAGCGAGCGGCGTAGGCGAGGCGATGCTCGGGTGAGCGACAGGCGGAGGAGCGTTGGGCGGCGGTGAGCCGCAGCAGCAGAGCGGCGGGAGGGCGCCGCGGGGGGGGGGGGGGGGGCGGGGCGGGCCAGGCGGGCTGGGCGTGCCGTGTGTGGAGGAGGGCGCGGTCGCCATGGCGCTGGTTGTGGAGCGCGAGCGAGGTGCCAGTGCGGGCTGCACTAGCACGGCAACGTGAAGCAGTGCACGGAGGTTGCGGGCGAGGCCAGGGGCCGAGCGGGAGCGCGGCGAGGTCGTCGGGTGAGGAAGAGGGCGGCCAGCGCGGGGGTAGAGCAACAGCAGAGGGCCCGCCACGGCGCGGGTGCAGCGCGTGCGGGTGGTAGCGGTGGAGGGCGAGTGCGGCCTGAGCGGGCGGGAACGGCGTCGGGCGCGGCGGACGGTGTTCGACAGGGAGAGAGGGGAAGAGGAGGCCGAGGGCCTCACCGTAGGCGTAGGGCCAATGGCAGCGGGGCTCGGGGGGGGGGAGGGGGGGGGGGGGGGGGGGGGGGGGGGAGGTTGAGGACGACGGCGAAGACGGAGAGGACGACGACGAGGTTTCCGGGCGGCTGCGGTGCTCCGGCGACAGCGGGGTCTAGCCACGCCGGATGCGGTGACGGTGAGCGCCGACGACGGGGTTGGGGCGTCGTGCCTGAACCAGTGCGGGCATAGGGGGGTGCGAGGAGCGAGGGGAGTGGGGTTTTTTGCCCCGATCCAGATTGGATTGGGAGGGGGGAGAGGGAGTGGCGACGTAGGGCGAGTGGGAGTGGTAGTGGCTAGGGTTTTGGGGTAGGGGGGTTATGGAGTGAGGGGGGCCGGCCTGGTTGGCCCTTTGCCCAGTTGGGCTGGCCAGCTGGGCCACAAATGGCCCGGGGGGGGGTTCTCCCTTTTTCTTTTTCTTTTTTTTTATTTTTATTTTTCTTTTTTCTGTTTTAATTCATTTTAAAATACTTAGGCACTTTATAATAATGTGATTATTACACCATAATTACATATGCAAATTATGGCACCGCCCGAACATTTTTGTTTTATCTTTTGAAAAGTTTTATTATTTAACTTTATTTTAAATTTGAATTTGAATCGGTTTTGAACTAACCCGAGATTAACTACAGTGACAGAGGTGACGTGGCATCGTTAACGTGGGATTACTGTAGCATGATTTTCCGGGCGTTATAACTTGGGCACAATCGAACCACTTCAATGTTGCATATAGTAGGACCACTTAAGAACCTGTACATGAGCAACTACAACAGTAGATATACATGAGCAAACACTACTGAGGAATTTCCATATAACATGACCACTTCAAATTTGAATCTCCTACTGTTTGACACTTCAAGAAATCTACACAAATCTCATGCTCTCTCAAACTCAATTCAAAAACCAAATATATATGGATGAGCCCTAGAAACCTAGAACCTTTACATATTTCTGTCCTAAATTGTTGTCCTAATAAAAATTATGTCCTAATATAAATTATGAACCCTAGAACTCAATTCTGTCCTAAATTTCAAATTATGAACCCTAGAACTCAATCCAAATTACGTCCTAAATTTCTGTCATAATAAAAACTTAGTACAAACTGAACACTACTGCCCTAATTAACATCTAGTTAACATCTAGTTAAACCCTACTGCCATAAATTATGTCCTACTGCCCCTAAATTATGTCCTAAATTAACATGTAGTTAACATCTAAATTACGTCCTACATTTATATTTTTATATTGATTTTTTTTCTCTAAACTAAACACTACTGCCCTAACCCTACCGCCATAGTTCTTAAGCATCTACAAGTACTGACTAATTAGATGAACCCTACCTAGGTACTTAAGCATCTACAACTACTTAAGCACCCATTGATGGACCCTAGGAATTTGTCCTAAAAACTACTTAAGCATCTACAACTACTGCCCTAATTAACATCTAGTTTACAATTATATTTACTTAACTACATTGGGTGCACAACAACTATATAACTACTTAAGCATCTACAAGTACTAGCTAATTTGATGAACCCTAACTAATTAGATGAACCCTAGCTAATTTGATGAACCCTAAAATTTGATGAACCCTAGCTAGGCTGAGGTAGGGGAGGAGGAGGAGGTGTAGGCGTGCTCACCTCGGGCACCAGTGGAGTTAGGGAGCAGGAGGAGGCAGAGCGGCTGAGGGAGGGGCCTGCGGCGTTGAGGTCGGGGTCGGGGCTCAAGCACGTGACGGAGGGCGGCGATGTAGGGTGACGACGACGGCGGCCACCGAGGGCAGCAGAGGGCGTGCGAAGGGCGACGGGAGAGCGCGCGGGGGCCGACAGCGATGTAGGGCGATGATGGCGGCGACAATAGATCGAGGGGGGATTTGGGGGAAGAAAAACCATGCGGGGGGTATGTCAAAAATAGCAGTAGCGATGGCTCCCAAAACGCGCTATTGCTATAGGAAGTACCTATTTATTTTCCTTTTTATTTTATTTTTTCCTTTTATTTTTTCCTTTTCTTATTTCCTTTATCCTTTATTTAAGGAGATTAGTTGTAGCGGGGTACAAGGAACGCACTACTGCTACATTAGCTATAGCGCTTGTCTTGAAAGCACGCTACTGCTTCGCCTTTCTCCTTTATTTTTCTTTTTCTTTTATTTTCCTTCACTTTTTCTTTTTTTCCTTTCCCCTATTTCTATTTCTTTCATTTTCATTTACTTTTCTATATGTTTTTCATTTTATATTTTCATTAGCAGTAGCGCTTTCCCAGAAAACATGCTGCTACAACCATCTTAGCAGCAGCGCCCTTTACATAAGCTCGCTACTACTATTCCTAGTCTGCCGAGAATAGTTTGGGAATTGTAGTAGTAGCACTTATTCCTGCAGACGCGCTACTGCTATAACCTTAGCTGTAGCACGTTTATTGACCAGGCACTACTGGTAAATAGCAGTAGCGCTTCTTTTTGACCGACGCTACTGATAAGCTTATGTGTATAAGGTTTTCTCTAGTAGTGTATGGCACCAGTTTTATGTACTAGTAGTATTATACATGTAACAAGTTTAGGAACAAAAGTGACCATGACGGACAAGTTAGGCTAGTAGTAGTACCATTTATCTACTACTCCGTAATAATATTTAAATGCGTGGATAAATAGATGTATCGCCTAGTGCTCGAACAAGGGGACCGGTCGCGTCCTACTAGTATTTGGAATTGACTTCCCTAAAAATATATTTGGAATTGACGTGGTATTTAATATGAAATGTTTGCGCTGAGAAGGAATACATGTTGCTTGATGGCGTTTTATATTTAATTTGATACGGCTCTAGCAAAACATTCAATCGATCAAACCATAGATTTCATTCAAGTTTGACTCCGACTTTACATTCATACCACGATCAAACCAAAATAAACGGAAATGATAAATCCTAAGCATGGCAATCTGAAAGTTTTTCATGGCAAATTTATATTACGTGGTGGCGGTGGAGGCGTCTTGCGTTGGGAAGCGGCTCCTTTGCCGTGGTCTATGTGTCGTCAGGCCACTGACCGACGGCAATGGCGATGGCGGCGTCTTGCACCATTGTTGGTGTACACTTGGACGTTGGCCCTAGCTTCAAGGAAGGCTAGAATGTTTTGGACTTCGATCTCCAGGAGCCAGTCAACTGGTGGGAGGAGGCGACTGGCGTTGGTGCGAGGAAGCGGTCAACGGCGGTTGTCGGGGATATACCCCGCGGTGTAAACCGGCCGGAAGTTAACCCGGCCGGACTTGGCGGTTTATCTGAAGACCCCGCTGACACTTGGCGAGTTGCTGGCGACCCGCCCTGACCTGGCGGTTTACAAGCAACCCACCTGGTCATTATGACTCAGTAGTGATCCGGCGTGCGGGACAGACGGATGACAAGGCCCAAGGCCCAGAAGGCCGGTTCACGTTTAATGGTGGGCCAGTTTAAGAGGAAAGGCATGAGGAATATTTGTCTTACAAAGAGTTAAGACCTGAACTTGTATCCGGTTTGTATTAGAGATAGACTAGTCCTAATCCTAATAGGACTCTACATGTAACCCGCCCCTCCAACGTATATAAGGAGGGGCAGGGCACCCCAAGAAGGGGGACAAGTTCCACAAGTTGGACAAGTTAGGTTTAGACAATAGCTCTCGAGTTAGAGCACTCTTGTAACCGTGATCATCATCATCAATATCAATGAAGCAGGATGTAGGCTTTTACCTCCACCGTGAGGGGCCGAACCTGGGTAAAACATTGCGTCTCTCGTCCCGCTCAACCCCTCTCAAGCTACCACATAGATGCGTTGGCCTCGCGACTAAGTCCTAACACTAAGGACATCTGCCGTGACAATTCCACGACAGTTGGCGCCCACCGTTGTTGGGGAACGTTGCAGAAAACAAAAATTTTCCTACGGTTTCACCAAGATCCATCTATGAGTTCATCTAGCAACGAGTGATTAGATGCATCTACGTACCTTGTAGATCGCGAGCGGAAGCGTTCAAAGAACGGGGATGATGTAGTCGAACACGACGTGATTCAAATCACCGATGATCTTAGCACCGAACGGACGGTGCCTCCGCGTTCAACACACGTACGGGACGGGAGACGTCTCCTCCTTCTTGATCCAGCAAGGGGAAAGGAGAGGTTGATGAAGATCCAGCAGCACGACGGCGTGGTGGTGGATGCAGGGCGTCACAGTAGCAGGGCTTCGCCTATACTACGCGAGAGAGACGTAACGGGGAGAGAGGGAGGCGCCAGGGGCTGTGGTATGAAATCCCTCCTCTCCCCCACTATATATAGGAGGGCCAACGGGGGGTGGTGCGCAGCCTAGGAGATCTGATCTCCTAGGTGCGGCGGCCAGGGGAGGGTTTCCCCCCCCCCCCCCAAGGCACCTCGGGGTGCCTTCCACCACTTGGACTCCTCCTTGGTGGAAACCCTAGGCGCATGGGCCTAGTAGGGCTGGTGCCCTTGGCCCATGTAGGCCAAGGCGCACCCCCTACAGCCCATGTGCCCCCCCGGGACAGGTGGCCCCACCCGATGGGCCCACGGGACCCCTCCGGTGGTCCCGGTACAATACCGATAACCCCGAAACTTGTCCCGATGCCCGAAACAGCACTTCCTATATATAATTCTTTACCTCCGGACCATTCCGGAACTCCTCGTGACGTCCGGGATCTCATCCGGGACTCCGAACAACATTCGGGTTACTGCACATACATATCTTCACAACCCTAGCGTCACCGAACCTTAAGTGTGTAGACCCTACGGGTTCGGGAGACAAGCAGACATGACCGAGACGACTCTCCAGTCAATAACCAACAGCGGGATCTGGATACCCATGATGGCTCCCACATGCTCCACGATGATCTCATCGGATGAACCACGATGTCGAGGATTAATCAACCCCGTATACAATTCCCTTTGTCAATCGGTATGTTACTTGCCCGAGACTCGATCGTCGGTATCCCAATACCTTGTTCAGTCTCGTTACCGGCAAGTCACTTTACTCGTACCGTAATGCATGATCCCGTGATCAACCACTTGGTCACCTTGAGCTCATAATGATGATGCATTACCGAGTGGGCCCAGTGATACCTCTCCGTTATCCAGAGTGACAAATCCCAGTCTCGATCCGTGTCAACCCAACAGACACTTTCGGAGATACCTGTAATGCACCTTTATAGTCACCCAGTTACGTTGTGACGTTTGATACACCCAAAGCACTCCTACGGTATCCGGGAGTTACACGATCTCATGGTCAAAGGAAAAGATACTTGACATTGGAAAAGCTCTAGCAAACGAACTACACGATCTTTGTGCTATGCTTAGGATTGGGTCTTGTCCATCACATCATTCTCCTAATGATGTGATCCTGTTATCAATGACATCCAATGTCCATAGCCAGGAAATCATGACTATCTGTTGATCAACGAGCTAGTCAACTAGAGGCTTACTAGGGACATATTATGGTCTATGTATTCACACGTGTATTACGATTTCCGGATAATACAGTTATAGCATGAATAAAGACAATTATCATGAACAAAGAAATATAATAATAATGCTTTTATTATTGCCTCTAGGGCATATTTCCAACAACCGTGGGGCCTGCGCACGATGATGTTGAGTTCTTGGAGGGATCGCTTCTAGGGTTTTGAGAAATTCGCAAAATTTCTGGATGAAGAAGAACCGGTTTGGAAGGAGCTGGATCAACTTCAAGTCATTAATTCAGTCATAGGAAAGCTATGTGTGAAGCTATGTGTGAAGAAAATTGCAGTTACAAGCAACAGATCAGTTTTTGACTTCTGATAGGTTTGGTGATCCGAAACTTCACACAAGATTATCTGTCCACAGTTTCTACAGGTTTGACCGAGTCTAGGAAGGGGATTGGTCCAAGTAACTACGACCCGGAGAAGGACGGGGACTTTAATTAATCGCAACCGTGGTCTCTGCCTCCGTGGGCAGCCGTGACTGCGCCCCGAGCCACCCGGTTTGCCTCAGCTATCGACCCACCGACTGATCTAAGCTGTAGCCTCGCTGGCGGAGCTTTCGATTCCTAGGCGTACAGACGTAACATCACGCGTATACCTGACCGGTTGGCTGATGCTGCTCCTCCACTTATGACCCACTTCCATCAAACAAAAATCTGCTTGCATGAAGACAACAACGACTTATTATCATAAGGTGACTGTGGAGAGCCGCCTCATCCCTGTAGTGAGTCGCCACGCCTGGGGTTATGACTGCAACCTCGCCACTGCCTGGAGCCACCCTGTGGAGCCGCGTGGTGCCTCCGCCGCCGTTTCACCCTTGCAGAGAGCCGACCTGCGCCGACCGACCTTGAGCCGCTACTGAAAACCGCCGCGGCCATAACAATCAGGTGCTATTTTTCTAAAACTCTTTTTTGGTGTAATTACATAATGTCAAAAGATTTTCTCGAGGTATGCTATTGTATACACAGGTCAATTACCTCATGATTAAAGTATGATCCGGTCCCCACGCGCTGTCATTGGAGGTCGCGTCTATATCCACACTATATCAAATGGCTTATCAGATGTGCGCAAATCGCCGCCTCAACGGTCTGGTCTACGTCAACTCACCAGGCCGCGCCTGTAGCCGGTTCATTCGACCATACCCGCGCCGGTTCAACCGTCCGCGCCCACGGCCGACCCGTCTGTCCGCGCGGCTTACAATGCCACGGCCGACTCACGCATCCGCTCTGTCATTTAAATATCACGGTTGACTCTGATATGTATATCAACAAATCAGAGCCGCCCCTGCGTCTTGAGCCGCCGGGGGCATGTTCAGCCGCCTCGGTCGCGATAAACGGATCATTCGTCGTCCGAATAAATCAAGTGACATCTATCTAAGTCTATTTTTGACATATATTGTTTTTGTAAAAAGAACAATTACGTTGGTTTTGCATATTTTTATATGCAGGACAATTATTCGCCACAACATTGGTGTTACACCATGCATATGGAGCGCGCACTGGCGTCATTATATACTGGCTTTTGACCATTCCGCACTGCTCAATGGACATGCGCAAACCGCCTGTGGTCCGGTTTACATCAACACGCGGCCGGTTCTCCATCTACGCCGGCTTACAATGCCCGCAGGTGACTCCCCGTCCATGCCGGTTCACAATACC